>NC_057797.1:747293739-747373245 GCF_018294505.1 Triticum aestivum
AGAGACTTGCCGGTAATGAGATTGAACTAGGTATTGAGATACCGACGATCAAATCTCGGGCAAGTAGCATACCGATGACAAAGGGAACAACGTATATTGTTATGCGGTCTGACCGATAAAGATCTTTGTAGAATATGTAGGAGCCAATATGAGCATCCAGGTTCCGCTATTGGTTATTGACCGGAGACATGTCTCGGTCATGTCTACATAGTTCTCGAACCCATAGGGTCCGCACGCTTAAAGTTCGGTGACGATCGTAATTAGGGTTTTTGTGTTATTGATGAACCGAAGGTTGTTCGGTGTCCCGGATGTGATCATGGACATGACGAGGAGTCTCAAAATGGTCGAGACATAAAGACTGATATATTGGAAGCCTATATTTGGATATCGAAAACGTCCTGGGTGAAATTAGGATTTTACCGGAGTACCGGGGGGTTACCGGAACCCCCCCGGGGGTTATTGGGCCTACATGGGCCCTAAGGGAGAAGAGGAGGTCCAGCCAGGGCAGGCCGTGCGCCCCCTCCCCCCTAGTCCGAATAGGACAAGGAAGGGGGGCGGCGCCCCCCTTTTCCTCTTTCTCCCTTCCCCCTTCCTTTTCCAACAAGGCAAGAGGGGGGGAGTCCTACTCCCGGTGGGAGTAGGACTCCTCCAGGCGCACCCCTTGGGCCGGCCGCACCTCCCCCTCTCCCTCCTTTATATACGGGGGCAAGGGGGCACCCCATGACACACAAGTTGATCTTCGTGATCGTTCATTAGCTGTGTGCGGTGCCCCCTTCCACTATATTCCACCTCGGTCATATCGTAGCGGTGCTTAGGCGAAGCCCTGTGTCGGTAGAACATCATCACCGTCATCACGCCGTCATGCTGACGAAACTCTCCCTCAACACTTTGCTGGATCGGAGCTCGAGGGACGTCACCGAGTTGAACGTGTGTAGAACTCGGAGGTGACGTACGTTCGGTACTTGGATCGGCCGGATCGGGAAGACGTACGACTACTTCCTCTATGTTGTGTCAACGCTTCTGTTGCCGGTCTACGAGGGTACGTAGACAAACACTCTCCTCTCTCGTTGCTATGCATCACCATGATCTTGCGTGTGCGTAGGAATTTTTTTGAAATTACTACGTTCCCCAACAGTGGCATCCGAGCCTGGTTTTATGCGTTGATGTTGTGCACGAGTAGAACACAAGTGAGTTGTGGGCGATATAAGTCATACTGCTTACTAGCATGTCATACTTTGGTTCGGCGGTATTGTTGGATGAAGCGAACCGGACCGACATTACGCGTACGCTTACGCGAGACTGGTTCTACCGACGTGCTTTGCACACAGGTGGCTGGCGGGTGTCAGTTTCTCCAACTTTAGTTGAACCAAGTGTGGCTACGCCCGGTCCTTGTGAAGGTTAAAACAGCACCAACTTGACAAACTATCATTGTGGTTTTGATGCGTAGGTAAGAATGATTCTTGCTAAGCCCGTAGCAGCCACGTAAAACTTGCAACAACAAAGTAGAGGACGTCTAACTTGTTTTTGCAGGGCATGTTGTGATGTGATATGGTCAAGACATGATGCTAAATTTTATTGTATGAGATGATCATGTTTTGTAACCGAGTTATCGGCAATTGGCAGGAGCCATATGGTTGTCGCTTTATTGTATGCAATACGATCGCGCTGTAATGCTTTACTTTATCACTAAGCGGTAGCGATAGTCGTGGAAGCATAAGATTGGCGAGACGACAACGATGCTACGATGGAGATCAAGATGTCGCACCGGTGACGATGGTGATCATGAAGGTGCTTCGGAGATGGAGATCACAAGCACAAGATGATGATGGCCATATCATATCACTTATATTGATTGCATGTGATGTTTATCTTTTATGCATCTTATCTTGCTTTGATTAATGGTAGCATTATAAGATGTTCCCTCACTAAATTATCTAAGTATAAGTGTTCTCCCTGAGTATGCACCATTGCGAAAGTTCTTCGTGCTGAGACACCACGTGATGATCGGGTGTGATAGGCTCTACGTTCAAATACAACGGGTGCAAAACAGTTGCACACGCGGAATACTCGGGTTAAACTTGACGAGCCTAGCATATAACAGATATGGCCTCGGAACACGAAGACCAAAAGGTCGAGCGTGAATCATATAGTAGATATGATCAACATAGTGATGTTGACCCTTGAAACTACTCCATCTCACGTGATGATCGGACATGGTTTAGTGATTTGGATCACGTGATCACTTAGAGGATTAGAGGGATATCTTTCTAAGTGGGAGTTCTTAAGTAATATGATTAATTGAACTTTAATTTATCATGAACTTAGTCCTGGTAGTATTAGCATATCTATGTTGTAGATCAATAGCTCGCGATGTTGCTCCCAGTTTATTGTGTTCCTAGAGAAAAATTATGTTGAAAAATGTTAGTAGCAATGATGCGGATTGGATCCGTGATCTGAGGATTATCCTCATTGCTGCATAGAAGAATTATGTCTTTGATGCACCGCTAGGTGACAGACCTATTGCAGGAGTAGATGCAGACGTTATGAACGTTTGGCTAGCTCAATATGATGACTACTTGATAGTTTAGTGCACCATGCTTAACGACTTAGAATCGGGACTTCAAAGACGTTTTGAATGTCATGGACCATATGAGATGTTCCAGGAGTTGAAGTTAATATTTCAAGCAAATACCCGAGTTGAGAGATATGAAGTCTCCAACAAGTTCTATAGCTAAAAAGATGGAGGAGAATAGCTCAAGTAGTGAGCATGTGCTCAGATTGTCTGGGTACTACAATCGCTTGAATCAAGTGGGAGTTAATCTTCCAGATAAGATAGTGATTGACAGAATTCTCAAGTCACCATCACCAAGTTAGTAGAACTTCGTGATGAACTATGATACGCAAGGGATAACGCAAGGGATTCCCAAGCTCTTTGTAATGCTGAAATCAACGAAGGTAAAAGTCTAGAAAAATATCAAGTGTTGATGGTAGACAAGACGACTAGTTTCAAGAAAAGGGCAAAGGGAAGAAGGGGAACTTCAAGAAGAACAGCAAGCAAGTTGCTGCTCAAGTGAAGAAGCCCAAGTCTGGTCCTAAGCCTGAGACTAAGTGCTTCTACTACAAAGGGACTGGTCACTGGAAGCGGAACTGCCCCAAGTATTTGGCGGATAAGAAGGATGGAAAAGTGAACAAAGGTATATTTGATATACAGATTATTGATGTGTATTTCACTAGTGTTCGTAGCAACCCCTCGGTATTTGATACTGGTTCAGTTACTAAGAGTAGTAACTCGAAACGGGAGTTGCAGACAGAGACTAGTTAAGGGTGAAGTGACGATGTGTGTTGGAAGTGGTTCCAAGATTGATATGATCATCATCGCACACTCCCTATACTTTTGGGATTAGTGTTGAACCTAAATAAGTGTTATTTGGTGTTTGCGTTGAGCATGAATATGATATGATCATGTTTTTTGCAATACGGTTATTCATTTAAGTTAGAATAATTGTTGTTCTGTTTACATGAATAAAAACCATCTATGGTTATACACCCAATGAAAATAGTTTGTTGGATCTCGATCGTAGTGATACACATATTCATAATATTGAAGCCAAAAGATGCGAAGTTAATAATGATAGTGCAACTCATTTGTGGCACTGCCGTTTAGGTCATATTGGTGTAAAGCGCATGAAAAAACTCCATACTAATGGGATTTTGGAATCACTTGATGCTTGCGAACCATGCCTTATGGGCAAGATGACTAAAGACTCCGTTCTCCGAAACAATGGAGCGAGCAACTGACTTATTGGAAATAATACATACTGATGTATGCGGTCCGATGAGTGTTGAGGCTCGCGGCGGGTATCATTATTTTCTGACCTTCACAGATGTTTTGAGCAGATATGGGTATATCTACTTGATGAAATATAAGTCTGAAATATTTGAAAAGTTCAAAGAATTTTAGAGTGAAGTGGAAAATCATCGTGACAAGAAAATAAAGTTTATACGATCTGATCGCGAAGAAAAAATTTTGAGTTACGAGTTTTGTCTTCAATTAAAACAATGTGGAATAGTTTCACAAATTCATGCCACCTGGAACACCACAACATAATGGTGTGTCCGAACATCATAACCGTACTTTATTGGATATAATGCAATCTATGATGTTTCTTATCGATTTACCACTATCGTTTTGGGGTTATGCATTAGAGACAGCTGCATTCACGTTAAATAGGGCACCATCTAAATCCGTTGAGATGACACCATATGAACTGTGGTTTGGCAAGAAACCTAAGCTGTCATTTCTTAAAGTTTGGGACTGCGATGCTTATGTGAAAAAGTTTCAACATGATAAGCTCGAACCCAAATCGGAGAAGTAAATCTTCATAGGATACCCAAAAGAAAATGTTGGGTACACCTTCTATCACAGATCCGAAGGCAAGTTATTCATTGTAGAGAATGGATTCTTTCTAGAGAAGTGTTGGGGAACATAGCAGAATTTTAAAATTTTCTACGCATCACCAAGATCTATCTATGGAGTCATCTAGCAACGAGGGAGAGAGGAGTGCATCTACATACCCTTGTAGATCACGAGCGGAAGCGTTCAAGAGAACGGGGTTGATGGAGTCGTACTCGTCGTGATCCAAATCACCGAAGATCCTAGCGCCGAACGGACGGCACCTCCGCGTTCAACACACATACGGAGCGAGGACGTCTCCCATGCCTTGATCCAGCAAGGAGGAGGGAGAGGTTGAGGAAGAGGGATCCAACAGCAGCACGACGGCGTGGTGGTGGTGAAGCTGCAGTACTCCGGCAGGGCTTCGCCAAGCTCTTATGGAGGAGGAGAGGTGTTGGGGAGGGGAGGGGCTGTGCCTTGGATGTTGTGTGTAGCCCTCCCCTCACCCCTCTATTTATAGGGGAAGGGGGAAGGGGGCCGGCCCCCTCTAGATGAGATCTAGAGGGGGCGACCAAGGGGAGGGGGGCTTGCCCCCCAAGCAAGGGGGCGCCCCCCTTAGGGTTTCCCCCAACCCTAGGCGCATGGGCCCTAGGGGGATGTTGCACCCCAGCCCACTTGGGCTGGTTCCCTTCTCCATACAGCCCATAAGGCCCTTCGGAAGAGGTGGCCCCTCCCGGTGGACCCCCGGAACCCCTCTGGTGGCCCCGATACAATACCGGTATGCCCCCGAACCTTTCCGACGACCGTATGACAACTTCCCATATATAAATCTTTACCTTCGGACCATTCCGGAACTCCTCGTGACGTCCGGGATCTCATCCGGGACTCCAAACAACATTCAGTAATCACATACAAGTCTTCCTAACAACCCTAGCGTCACCGAACCTTAAGTGTGTAGACCCTACAGGTTCGGGAGACATGCAGACATGACCGAGACGACTCTCCGGTCAATAACCAACAGCGGGATCTGGATACCCATGTTGGCTCCCACATGCTCCACGATGATCTCATCGGATGAACCACGATGTCGGGGATTCAATCAATCCGTATACAATTCCCTTTGTCAATCGGTACGTTACTTGCCCGAGACTCGATCGTCGGTATCCCAATACCTTATTCAGTCTCGTTACCGGCAAGTCACTTTACTCGTACCGTAATGCATGATCCCGTGATCAACCACTTGATCACATTGAGCTCATTATGATGATGCATTACCGAGTGGGCCCAGAGATACCTCTCCGTCATACGGAGTGACAAATCCCAGTCTCGATTCGTGCCAACCCAACAGACACTTTCGGAGATACCTGTAATGTACCTTTATAGTCACCCAGTTACGTTGTGACGTTTGGCACACCCAAGGCACTCCTATGGTATCCGGGAGTTGCACAATCTCATGGTCTAAGGAAATGATACTTGACATTCAGAAAAGCTACAGCAAACGAACTATACGATCTTTGAGCTATGCTTAGGATTGGGTCTTGTCCATCACATTATTCTCCTAATGATGTGAACCCGTTATCAATGACATCCAATGTCCATAGTCAGGAAACCATGACTATCTTTTGATCAACGAGCTAGTTAACTAGAGGCTCACTAGGGACGTGTTGTGGTCTATGTATTCACACATGTATTACGATTTCCGGATAACACAATTATAGCATGAACAATAGACAATTATCATGAACAAAGAAATATAATAATAACCATTTTATTATTGCCTCTAGGGAATATTTCCAACAGTCTCCCACTTGCACTAGAGTCAATATTCTAGTTACATTGTGATGAATCGAACACCCATGCAGTTCTGGTGTTGATCATGTTTTGCTCTAGGGAGAGGTTTAGTCAATGGATCTGCTACATTCAGGTCCGTATGTACTTTACAAATCTCTATGTCTCCATTTTGAACACTTTCACGAATGGAGTTGAAGCGATGCTTGATATGCCTGGTCTTCCTGTGAAACCTGGGCTCCTTGGCAAGGGCAATGGCTCCAGTGTTGTCACAGAAGAGAGTCATCGGGCCCGACGCATTGGGTATGACTCCTAGGTCGGTAATGAACTCCTTCACCCAGACTGCTTCTTGTGCTGCCTCCGAGGCTGCCATGTACTCTGCTTCACATGTAGATCCCGCCACAACGCTTTGCTTGCAACTGCACCAGCTTACTGCCCCACCATTCAAAATATACACGTATCCGGTTTGTGACTTAGAGTCATCCAGATCTGTGTCAAAGCTAGCATCGACGTAACCCTTTATGACGAGCTCTTCGTCACCTCCATAAACGAGAAACATTTCCTTGGTCCTTTTCAGGTACTTCAGGATATTCTTGACCGATGTCCAGTGTTCCATGCCGGGATTACTTTGGTACCTTCCTACCAAACTTACGGCAAGGTTTACATCAGGTCTGGTACACAGAATAGCATACATGGTAGACCCTATGGCCGAGGCATAGGGGACGACACTCATCTTTTCTCTATCTTCTATCATGGTCGGGCATTGAGCCATGCTCAATCTCGTACCTTGCAATACAGGCAAGAACCCCTTCTTTGACTGATCCATTTTGAACTTCTTCAATATCTTGTCAAGGTACGTACTCTATGAAAGACCAATGAGGCGTCTCGATCTATCTCTATAGATCTTGATGCCTAATATATAAGCAACTTCTCCAAGGTCCTTCATTGAAAAACACTTGTTCAAGTAGGACTTTATGCTTTCCAAGAATTCTATATCATTTCCCATCAACAGTATGTCATCCACATACAGTATGAGAAATGCTACAGAGCTCCCACTCACTTTCTTGTAAATGCAGGCTTCTCCATAAGTCTGCATAAACCCAAACGCTTTGATCATATCATCAAAACGAATGTTCCAACTCCGAGATGCTTGCACCAGCCCATAAATCGAGCGTTGGAGCTTGCACACCTTGTCAGCATTCTTAGGATCGACAAAACCTTTCGGCTGCATCATATACAATTCTTCCTTAAGGAAACCATTAAGGAATGCCGTTTTGACGTCCATTTGCCATATCTCATAGTCATAGAATGCGGCACTTGCTAACATGATTCGGACGGACTTCAGCTTCGCTACGGGTGAGAAAGTTTCATCGTGGTCAACCCCTTGAACTTGTCGATAACCCTTAGCGACAAGCCGAGCTTTATAGATGGTCACATTACCATCCGCGTCTGTCTTCTTCTTAAAGATCCATTTATTTTCTATGGCTCGCCGATCATCGGGCAAGTCAGTCAAAGTCCATACTTCGTTTTCATACATGGATCCTTTCTCGGATTTCATGGCTTCCAGCCATTTGTCGGAATCCGGGCCTGCCATCGCTTCTTCATAGTTTGAAGGTTCACCGTTGTCTAACAACATGATTTCCAAGACAGGGTTGTCGTACCACTCTGGTGCGGACCGTGTCCTCGTGGACCTACGAAGTTTAGTAGCAACTTGATCTGAAGTTTCATGATCATCATCATCAACTTCCTCTCTAGTCGGTGCGGGCACCTCAGGAACATTTTCTTGAGCTGCGCCATTTACCGGTTCAAGAGGTAATACTTCATCAAGTTCTACTTTCCTCCCACTTATTTCTTTCGAGAGAAACTCTTTCTCCAGAAAGGACCCATTCTTGGCAACAAAGATCTTGCCTTCGGATCTGAGGTAGAAGGTATACCCAATAGTTTCTTTAGGGTATTCTATGAAGACGCATTTTCCGACTTGGGTTCGAGCTTTTCAGGTTGAAGTTTCTTGACATAAGCATCGCATCCCCAAACTTTTAGAAACGACAGCTTAGGTTTCTTTCCAAACCATAATTCATACGGTGTCGTCTCAACGGATTTCGACGAAGCCCTATTTAAAGTGAATGCGGCAGTCTCTAAAGCATAGCCCCAAAATGATAGCGGTAAATCGGTAAGAGACATCATAGATCACACCATATCCAATAGAGTGCGATTACGACGTTCGGACACACCATTACGCTGAGGTGTTCCAGGCGGCGTGAGTTGTGAAACTATTCCACATTTTCTTAAGTGTGTGCCAAATTCGTGACTCAAGTATTCTCCCCCATGATCTGATCGCAAGAACTTGATTTTCCTGTCACGTTGATTCTCAACCTCACTCTGAAATTCCTTGAACTTTTCAAAGGTCTCAGACTTGTGTTTCATTAAGTAGACATGCCCATATCTACTCAAGTCATCAGTGAGGGTGAGAACATAACGATAGCCACCGCGAGCCTCAACACTCATTGCACTGCACACATCAGTATGTATGATTTCCAATAAGTTGGTTGCTCGCTCCATTGTTCCTGAGAATGGAGTCTTGGTCATTTTACCCATGAGGCATGGTTCGCACGTGTCAAATGATTCGTAATCAAGAGACTCCAAAAGTCCATCTGCATGGAGCTTCTTCATGCGTTTGACACCTATGTGACCAAGGCGGCAGTGCCACAAGTATGTGGGACTATCATTATCAACTTTACATCTTTTGGTATTCACACTATGAATATGTGTAGCATTACGCTCGAGATTCATTAAGAATAAACCATTCACCATCGGAGCATGACCATAAAACATATCTCTCATATAAATAGAACAACCCTTATTCTCGGATTTAAATGAGTAGCCATCTCGAATTAAACGAGATCCTGATACAATGTTCATGCTCAAAGCTGGCACTAAATAACAATTATTGAGGTTTAAAACTAATCCCGTAGGTAAATGTAGAGGTAGCGTGCCGACGGCGATCACATCGACCTTGGAACCATTCCTGACGCGCATCGTCACCTCGTCCTTCGCCAGTCTCCGCTTATTCCGCAGCTCCTGCTTTGAGTTACAAATGTGAGCAACCGCACCGGTATCAAATACCCAGGAGCTACTATGAGTACTGGTAAGGTACACATCAATTACATGTATATCACATATACCTTTCGTGATGCCGGCCTACTTGTCCGCTAAGT
The DNA here is from genome assembly GCF_018294505.1 of Triticum aestivum. NCBI lineage: Eukaryota > Viridiplantae > Streptophyta > Magnoliopsida > Poales > Poaceae > Triticum > Triticum aestivum. The sequence continues at coordinate 747,303,136 of NC_057797.1, forward strand.
ATTTGGGGCAGTTCCGCTTCCAGTGACCACTTCCCTTGCAATAAAAACACTCAGTCTCGGGCTTGGGTCCATTCTTTGGCTTCTTCCCGGCAGCTTGCTTACCGGGCGCAGCAACTCCCTTGCCGTCCTTCTTGAAGTTCTTTTTACCCTTGCCTTTCTTGAACTTAGTGGTTTTATTCACCATCAAAACTTGATGTTCCTTTTTGACTTCTACCTCTGCTGATTTCAGCATTGAATATACCTCAGGAATGGTCTTTTCCATCCCCTGCATATTGAAGTTCATCACAAAGCTCTTGTAGCTCGGTGGAAGCGACTGAAGGATTCTGTCAATGACCGTGTCATCCAGGAGATTAACTCCCAGCTGAGTCAAGCGGTTATGCAACCCAGACATTTTGAGTATGTGCTCACTGACAGAACTATTTTCCTCCATCTTACAGCTGAAGAACTTGTCGGAGACTTCATATCTCTCGACCCGGGCATGAGCTTGAAAAACCATTTTCAGCTCTTCGAACATCCCATATGCTCCGTGTCTCTCAAAACGCTTTTGGAGCCCCGGTTCTAAGTTGTAAAGCATGCCGCACTGAACGAGGGAGTAATCATCAGCACGTGACTGCCAAGCGTTCATAACGTCTTGGTTCTGTGGGACGGGTGCGTCACCTAGCGGTGCTTCTAGGACATAATCTTTCTTGGCAGCTATGAGGATGATCCTCAGGTTCCGGACCCAGTCCGTATAGTTGCTGCCATCGTCTTTCAGCTTGGTTTTCTCTAGGAACGCATTGAAGTTGAGGACAACATGGTCCATTTGATCTACAAGACATATTGTAAAGATTTTAGACTAAGTTCATGATAATTAAGTTCATCTAATCAAATTACTCAATGAACTCCTACTCAGATAGACATCCCTCTAGTCATCTAAGTGAAACATGATCCGAGTCAACTAGGCCGTGTCCGATCATCACGTGAGACGGACTAGTCAACATCGGTGAACATCTTCATGTTGATCGTATCTTCTATACGACTCATGCTCGACCTTTTGGTCTTTTGTGTTTCGAGGCCATGTCTGTACATGCTAGGCTCGTCAAGTCAACCTAAGTGTATTGCGTGTGTAAATCTGGCTTACACCCTTGTATTCGAACGTTAGAATCTATCACACCCGATCATCACGTGGTGCTTCGAAACAACGAACCTTCGCAACGGTGCACAGTTAGGGGGAACACTTTCTTGAAATTAATTCGAGGGATCATCTTATTTAAGCTACCGTCGTTCTAAGCAAATAAGATGTAAAACATGATAAACATCACATGCAATCAAATAGTGACATGATATGGCCAATATCATTTGCTCCTTTGATCTCCATCTTCGGGGCTCCATGATCATCATTGTCACCGGCATGACACCATGATCTCCATCATCGTGTCTTCTTGAAGTTGTCACGTCATCTATTACTTCTACTACTATGGCTAAGGCTTTAGCAATAAAGTAAAGTAAATACATGATGTTTATGTTGACACGCAGGTCATAAATAAATAAAGACAACTCCTATGGCTCCTGCCGGTTGTCATATTCATCGACATGCAAGTCGTGATTCCTATTACAAGAACATGATCATCTCATACATCACATATATCATTCATCACATCCTTTGGCCATATCACATCACAAAGCACTTGCTGCAAAAACAAGTTAGACGTCCTCTAATTGTTGTTGCAAGTTTTTACGTGGCTGCTATAGGATTCTAGCAAGAACGTTTCTTACCTACGCCAAAACCACAACGTGAATTGCCAATTTCTATTTACCCTTCATAAGGACCCTGTTCATCGAATCCGATCCGACTAAAGTGGGAGAGACAGACACCCGTCAGCCACCTTATGCAACTACACTAGTAGAAAACAGGGCTATGGTCCAGGCCGGCTCAGCCCATTAGTCCCGGTTCAGTGTAGAACCGGGACCAATGTGGGCATTGGTCCCGGTTCGTGAGCCCCGGGGGCCGGCCAGGCCACATGGGCCATTGGTCCCGGTTCGTCTGGACCTTTTGGTCCCGGTTGGTGGGACGAACCGGGACCAATGGGCCTCGCTCCTGGCCCACCACCATTGGTCCCGGTTGGTGGCTTGAACCGGGACCAAAGGCTCCCCTTTAGTCCCGGTTCATGCCACCAACCGGGACCAATGAAGTGCCTATATATACCCCCTCGCGCAAGAGCAGAGCACAGTGCTCTGTTTTTTCTGGCCGAGGGGGAGAGGGCTTTGTGGTGCTCTAGCTCACCTCCTATGCACATGAGGTGTTCGATGGAATGCCCGAGCCACACTACTTAAGCTTTCTCCTCTCGAAGCTCGACCTCCAAGCTCCATTTTCCTCGAGATTTGTCTAGATTTAGCGGTCCGTCACGCCCCGTCCCCGTCTTCACCGCCGTCGATCACCCGCGCCGATCTCATCACCGACACCACCGTGGTGAGCCTCTTGTTCTTATCTTCTTTCTGAAAGGAAAAATATTCTTACTTGTATGTTTAGATAGATACTTGTATCATTTTCTTACATTTATTATTGCATCTTATATAGTGCGATGGTTTTGGTATCCGCCCCCGTCGGCCCTCGTCCTGTCTATGATTCGGATTTGGTATGTATATTATCTTTATAACTATTGGTTCATTTATTGTTTATGAAAATTATGCCGACCAACGTGACATAGATTTTATTTATCTAGGATGTATGTGAATCGGAAATGCCAACCGACCCTATTGTCGAGAGGTTAAATTTAGTTGAAGAAGAAAACAATTTGTTGAAGGAAAAAATAAAAAAAATTGAGGAGGAGAAGATGATATTGGAGTTGCATGTTGCGGATGTCGTCGATGATCACAAGATCAAGATGGATGCAATGCGCTTGAAGATTAGAAAGATTAGAAAATATGCCATTCATACCGAGGCTTGGTATCATTATGCCGTTGGATCAATTGTTACCTTGGTTGCGATTATGATCGCATTTGTTTTCGCATTGAAATGTTTTACATAGTTTCAATGTATGGTTTAATTAATTAGATGCTCTGGAGAGCTATATGTTGTTAGATGAGAACTATGTATGCACTTTGGTTTTAATGTGATGATGAACTTCTATTAATTTGGACACTTAATTATATATAATGCACGCAGATGAACCGGCAATGGATGTACGGTGACAGACACACCCGCGAGTACATTAAGGGCGTGCATGAGTTTCTCGATGCGGCTGAGGCAAACAAGCAGAATGGTTTTATGTGTTGTCCATGCACTGAATGTGGGAATACGAGGTCTTACTCTAACCGGAAAATCCTTCACTCCCACCTGCTTTACAAGGGTTTCATGCCACACTATAATGTTTGGACGAGGCACGGAGAAATAGGGGTTATGATGGAAGACGGCGAAGAAGAAGAGTACGATGACAACTATGTGCCCCCTGAATACGGTGATGCTGCAACGGGGGGAGCTGGTGAAGATCAAGAGGAACCAGACGATGTGCCCAATGATGCTGCCACGGGTGAAGCTGCTGAAGATCAAGAGGAACCAGACGATGTGCCCGATGATGATGATCTCCGCCGGGTCATTGTCGATGCAAGGACGCAATGCATTAGTCAAAAGGAGAAGCTGAAGTTCGATCGCATGTTAGAGGATCACAAAAAAGGGTTATACCCCAATTGCGAAGATGGCAACACAAAGCTCGGTACCGTACTGGAATTGCTGCAGTGGAAGGCAGAGAATGCTGTGGCTGACAAAGGATTTGAGAAGCTACTGAAAATATTGAAGAAGAAGCTTCCAAAGGATAACGAATTGCCCGACAGTACATACGCAGCAAAGAAGGTCGTATGCCCTCTAGGATTGGAGGTGGAGAAGATACATGCATGCCCTAATGACTGCATCCTCTACCGCGGTGCATACAAGGATCTGAACGCATGCCCGGTATGCGGTGCGTTGCGGTATAAGATCAGACGAGATGACCCTGGTGATGTTGACGGCGAGCCCCTCAGGAAGAGGGTTCCTGCGAAGGTGATGTGGTATGCTCCTATAATACCACGGTTGAAACGTCTGTTCAGAAACGAAGAGCATGCCAAGTTGATGCGATGGCACAGTGAGAACCGAAAGAAAGATGGGAAGTTGAGAGCACCCGCTGACGGGTCGCAGTGGAGAAAAATCGAGAGAAAGTACTGGGATGAGTTTGCAAAGGACCCAAGGAATGTATGGTTTGCTTTAAGCGCGGATGGCATTAATCCTTTCGGGGAGCAGAGCAGCAATCACAGCACCTGGCCCGTGACTCTATGTATGTATAACCTTCCTCCTTGGATGTGCATGAAGCGGAAGTTCATTATGATGCCAGTTCTCATCCAAGGCCCTAAGCAACCCGGCAACGAAATTGATGTGTACCTAAGGCCATTAGTTGAAGAACTTTTACAGCTGTGGAATGGAAACGGTGTACGTACGTGGGATGAGCACAGACAGGAGGAATTTAACCTTAAGGCGTTGCTGTTCGTGACCATCAACGATTGGCCCGCTCTCAGTAACCTTTCAGGACAGACAAACAAAGGATACCACGCATGCACGCACTGTTTAGATGACACTGAAAGTATATACCTGGACAAATGCAGGAAGAATGTGTACCTGGGCCATCGTCGATTTCTTCCGACCAACCATCAATGTCGAAAGAAAGGCAAGCATTTCAAAGGCGAGGCAGATCACCGGAAGAAGCCCGCCATGCGCACCGGTGATCACGTGCTTGCTATGGTCAATGATTTACACTACGTAATCTTTGGAAAGGGTCCCGGTGGACTAGCTGTTCCGAATGACGCTGAGGGACACGCACCCATGTGGAAGAAGAAATCTATATTTTGGGACCTACCCTACTGGAAAGACCTAGAGGTCCGCTCCTCAATCGACGTGATGCACGTGACGAAGAACCTTTGCGTGAACCTGCTAGGCTTCTTGGGCGTGTATGGGAAGACAAAAGATACACCTGAGGCACGAGAGGACCTGCAACGTTTGCACGAAAAAGACGGCATGCCTCCGAAGCAGTATAAAGGTCCTGCCAGCTACGCTCTTACGAAAGAAGAGAAAGAAATCTTCTTTGAATGCCTGCTCAGTATGAAGGTCACGACTGGCTTCTCGTCGAATATAAAGGGAATAATAAATATGCCAGAGAAAAAGTTTCAGAACCTAAAGTCTCATGACTGCCACGTGATTATGACGCAACTGCTTCCGGTTGCATTGAGGGGGCTTCTACCGGAAAACGTCCGATTAGCCATTGTGAAGCTATGTGCATTCCTCAATGCAATCTCTCAGAAGGTGATCGATCCAGAAATCGTACCAAGGCTAAGGAGTGATGTGGCGCAATGTCTTGTCAGTTTCGAGCTGGTGTTCCCACCATCCTTCTTCAATATCATGACGCACGTCCTAGTTCATCTAGTCGACGAGATTGTCATCCTGGGGCCCGTATTTCTACACAATATGTTCCCCTTTGAGAGGTTCATGGGAGTCCTAAAGAAATATGTCCGTAACCGCGCTAGGCCAGAAGGAAGCATCTCCATGGGCCATCAAACAGAGGATGTTATCGGGTTTTGTGTTGACTTCATTCCTGGCCTTAACAAGATAGGTCTCCCTAAATCGCGGTATGAGGGGAGACTGACTGGAAAAGGCACTCTTGGAAGAGACTCAATAATATGCAGGGACGGATATTCTTGGTCTCAAGCACACTACACAGTTCTACAGAACTCTACCTTGGTGACCCCGTATGTCGATGAACACAAGAACAGTCTGCGCTCCAAACACCCGGAGCAGTGCGACGACTGGATTACATGTGAACACATCAGGACTTTCAGCAGTTGGTTGGAAACACGTCTCAGAGGTGACAACACTGTTTGTGATGAGTTGTACTTGTTGTCCAGGGGACCATCTTTGACTGTATTGACTTACAAAGGATACGAGATAAATGGGAATACATTTTACACGATCGCCCAAGATCAAAAGAGCACCAACCAAAACAGCGGTGTCCGCTTTGATGCAGCAACCGAGAGCGGAAAGGACACATATTATGGTTACATAGTGGACATATGGGAACTTGACTACGGACCTGATTTTAAGGTCCCTTTGTTTAAGTGCAAATGGGTCAATCTGTTAGGCGGCGGGGTACAGGTAGACCCACAGTACGGAATGACAACAGTGGATCTGAAAAATCTTGGGTACACTGACGAACCGTTCGTCCTAGCCAATGATGTGGCACAGGTTATCTATGTGAAGGACATGTCTACCAAACCGAGAAAAAGAAAAGATAAGGAAGCGAATACATCATACGATGAGCCAAAGCGCCACATAGTTCTTTCAGGAAAAAGGGACATCCTGGGAGTGGACGGCAAGACAGACATGTCTGAAGATTATGAAAAGTTTCATGAAATTCCTCCCTTCAATGTCAAGGCTGACCCAAGCATCCTGATAAACAATGAAGATTATCCATGGTTACGGCGCAATAAGCAAATGACACAAGCGAAGAAAAAGTGAAGACTTTCTCCCGCAACTATTATGATGATACCATGCCAAATTTGTAACAGACGAACATGCTACCATTGTCCGTTTTGTACATGCACATGCTATGTGGGTGAAATTATGATACCATCCCAACTTTCAACTTTTTCAGAGTTCATTTGAAATGCTTTCATGTCTTATGGTTCGAAACTTTGATACTTCGAAAGTGATTGTCCATTTTGTACACGAAGTGCATCAAGTTTTTGTCGTAACCCTCTCTACTTTTTGGAACATGCTATGTGGGTGAAATGATGATACCATGCCAACTTTCAACCTTTTCAGAGTTCATTTTGAAATGCTTTCCAATTTCAGAGTCATTTAGCTCAAAGAATGAATTAATAGCAAACAGAATGAACTACAAAACTTTTATGAAAATAAAAACAATCAATTAAAATATTATGTTATGATCAACTAAAATAAAACTATAATATTCTTCAATAGCAAAAAGAATATAATTTTTGTGACCTAAAATCAAACTATAAGTATTTAATTGTAAGTATAAATAAAAAATAAATAGCAAAGAAGAAAAAAATTCTATTTTATAGTAAAGTTATTCATAAACTAGTGATTCACACAAATTTTTAAAAATTCAAATTTAAACTATTCAAAATTTAAAACTAATGGCACTAACAGAAAGTTTATAATTTTTGTGACCTAAAATCAAAAAGAAATCACTAAAAAACTATAAGTATTTAGTTGTAAGTAGAAATAAAAAATAAATAGAAAAAAATTCTATTTTTCTAGTAAAGTTATTCATAAACTAGTGATTCACACAAATTTTTAAAAATTCAAATTTAAACTATTCAAAATTTAAAACTAATGGCACTAACAGAAAGTTTATAATTTTTGTGACCTAAAAGCAAAAAGAAATCACTAAAAAACTGTAAGTATTTAGTTGTAAGTAGAAATAAAAAAATAAAAAACCAAAAAAATGTAGAAATAAAAAAGAAAAAACCAAAAAAATGCCTCCTACTGGGCCTCCACGGCCTGAATACGACTAGAAACCCTACATGGGCCAGGATTCAGGCCCGCAGAAGGCCCAATAGGCCCACAGGCAGTAGCAAGTTTAGGCCCGAAAGCCTGCATTAGAGAGGAGCTCGAATGGGGAGGCACACCCGCGCTTATAAACCAGTGCCGGCGCCCTTCAGCTAGCGATGTGGGACTAAACTTTTGGGCGCGGGGCAGCAAAGGCCATTGGTCCCGGTTGGTAGCACCAACCGGGACTAAAGGGGGCATTGGTCCCGGTTCGTGGCACCAACCGTGACCAATGCCCCCCTTTAGTCCCGGTTGGTGGCACCAACCGGGACCAAAGGCCGCCGCTTCCGCCCTTTGGGCTGCTGAAAATTGGCCTTTGGTCCCGGTTCGTGGCACCAACCGGGACTAAAGGGGCATTGGTCCCGGTTTGTGCCACCAACCGGGACTAATGCTCCGTCTATATAAGCAAAGACTTAGCGTTTTTCAGATTTCATCGCCAGTTCCCCGCCCCGACGACGCCGCCAGGCTGCCCGAGCTCGCCCCGACGACGCTGTCAGGCTCGCCGTCGCCCCGCGCCCCTCCCCGTGCTCGCCGTCGCCGTCGCCCGCCCGCCCTGCCCGTGCTCGTCGTCGCCCTCCCCTGCCCCGTCCCGCCCCCGCGCGCCGGCGCCCTCCGCCCCCGCCGTCGCCTCGAGCTCCCCTGCTACGGGCTCGCCGTCGCCGCCCCGTGCTCGCCGTCGCCCAGCCCCTGCCCGTCCCGCCCCCGCGCGCCGGCGCCCTCGCCTGCCCCCATGTTGTGAGCCGCCGCCCGGCTCTGTTTTTTTTATTTTTATTACTTTAATTTTTTGTTCATATGTGATGTATATGTGTATGTGGCTATAATGTATATGTGTATGTGAACAATGCAAAATATTGTTTTTTAGAAAAATTAGGATTTTTTTTCTGTTCATAGATTTTTTTGGTGATATTAATTATTGTAAATATGCGAATGTTTGTATATTCATATGAACAATGAATTAGGCAATACTACTTCTTGTATTTTTAAGAAGGAAGAAGAAGAAAAAGAATGAGAGGAAAAAGGAAATAAGAAGAGGAAGAAAGGAGAAGAAGAGGGGAGAGGAAGAAGAGGAGAAATAAATAAGAAGAAGAAAAAAGAAGAAAAAGAAGAGGAGAAGAAGAAAGGAATAGAGGAGAAGAAGAGAAAAATAGAATATATATTCTATTTTCTCTTTTCTCCTCTATTCCTTTCTTCTTCTCCTCTTTTTTTTCTTCGACACGTGGGGGGGGGGTCGAGAACGCCGGACATTCATGAGAGAGGCGAGGAAGAAGGGGAAGAAGAGGGAGAAGAAGAGGAGAGGAAGAAGAGGAAGTCTTCTCCTCTATTCTTTCTTCTCTTCTTTTTTCTTCTTCTTCTTCCTCTTTATTTTATCGGGAACGAGGGTCGTCGAGAGGTCGAGGAGCGGTAGAGGAGAAACCCTAAATAGAAAGTATCGTCGGTGTGAGATACATGTACCGTCGGTGTCGGACACTACACCCACATCCCACAAGTGGCGCGGGCTTCGACGCCCACGTCACTTGTGGGACGTGGATGTAGTGTCCGACATCGAAGGCCACATGTATCTCACACCCACGATACTTGCTAGCTATTTAGGGTTTCCTCTACCGAAAAGAAGAGGAGAAATAAATAAGAAGAAGAAAAAAGAAGAAAAAGAAGAGGAGAAGAAGAAAGGAATAGTGGAGAAGAAGAGAAAATAGAATATATTCTATTTTCTCTTTTCTCCACTATTCCTTTCTTCTTCTCCTCTTTTTTTTCTTCTTTTCTTCTTCTTCTTCTTCTTCTTCTTCTTATTCTTATTAGCCGGAAGTAGAGAGAGGTTTCCTAGTGTCAAAGTATTGAAGAAATCCATGCCTTCATCATTAGCCGGAAGTAACTAGGGCATGTTGGTACGAAGTTCTGCAAAGTTGTTCTGGAATGGAGTCCCGGATAGAATAATCCGCCTTTTGGTACGAATTCAGGAAAGGCATTCCAAATAGCGATATTCGGAAGGCTCTTGCTGAGCTTTGTACCAAAAAGCGAATTATCCTATCTGGGACTCTGTTCCAGAACAACTTTGAAGAGCTTCGTACCATCATGCACATGTTACTTTCGCCTAATGATGAAGACATGGTTTTGTTGAATCCCTTGACACTAGGCAACCTCCCGACCCCTCGGCGATCCTATCGAACATGAGAGGAAGAAGAGGATAAAAAAAGAAGAGGAAGAAGAAAAAAAAGAGGAGAAGAAAGAATAGATGTAGTGTCGTCGTTGTCGATATATACCCCCTCCCGATAGCTTACTATGATTAGGTAGCTAGTTCTACGTTTGGCACTAATATATCCATCTGTCATGTTTGAATAATAATTGTCATGTTGTAAATATTTGTAGAAACTATGGACACCGCCCTAGACGAAGCAACAAAAGAAGCGTTGTTGAGGGACATAATCGCAGAAGGAAGTGATGCCATCTCGTTGTTTCTCAACGAAACCGATGGTCTGGAAGGAGAGGGTGAACAAGCTGGCTACGGTGACCTAATGCCGGTGCAAGAAGAAGAACATGAGGACGGCTCCGGTGACCCAATGCCGGTGCAAGAAAGAGACCGTGATGACGGCTCCGGTGACCGAACTGAGTCCGGCCAGGTATATATATTAGTTAAGCCTATGCTGACTAGCTGATTGATGCATTCATTGTTTTGGTATGTACACATATTAATTAAGTCTTTGTTCTTTTTTCTAGCCCTCCGAATCGAGCACAACTTCGGTAAAGAGACGAGGCCCGAAGAAAAAGTTGAGCTCGGATGAAAAGTTTGAGATCATAGCAATCGCGCCCGACGGCCAACCTATTGAACCCCTCCGGACAAAGAGCGCATTTGTTGCTCAGTGCGGGGTTCTGGTTAGGGACAAGATCCCGATAAGCATCCAGCAATGGTTTAAGCCGGCTACAGAAGACCCTGAGGTGTCTTATGTCAATGATATGCAGAAAAATGATCTTTGGACTGAGCTGAAGTCAAATTTCACCCTACCGCCTGAGGATAATCCAGAGAACCCAGTTAAAGAGAAATTAATCAAGTCTTTTGCTCTGAAGAGGATGGCAGAACTATTCAGGAGGTGGAAGAAAGAGCTGAATAAGTTTGTCGAAAATAATGAGACACCAGAATTCAAGGGCAGATATGAGAAGATCAGAGATCACTGGCCCGCATTTGTGGCCCACAAGACATCAGAAAAGAGTAAGAAGATGTCGGCGACAAACAAGCAAAATGCTGCGAAGAAGAAGCTTCACCATCGCACGGGGTCAGGTGGCTACCTCGTAGCCCGGCCTAAGTGGTCCAAGACTGAGAATGATCTGGTTCATAAAGGGATCGAACCAGAGACAATTAACTGGCCAGACCGTTGCCGGACTTGGTTCTTCGGGGCTGGCGGAACACTGGACCCTGTAACAGGGAAGTGCATTTGGACGAACGATCAAATGGACATACCAGTCAGTAAGCTTAAGCAGTATATCGAAGCAGCGCAGGAAGGGACGTTCTTTCCAGACAGAGAGAACGACGAGCTCACAATGGCCCTCGGGAATCCTGAGCACCCTGGACGGACACGAGGCACGCCAGGCTCCATTCCGTGGAAGGTTGGGTTTCCGGACGCAGGCGGTTACAAATCCCATGAGAGGAGGAAAAAAGTGCAGCAGACCCAAATACAGGCGCTGCAAGCAAGGGTAGACGCGATAGAGGAACGAGAAGCAAATCGCAGCAAACGTACTGCCGAAGCCTCCCCCGAAGCTACCCCGCCATCTCAGCGCAGAAGCAGCGTGGCTTCCACCGAGCTGCTTCAGCTGGAGCATGCCTTGACGGCTCCTGCCAGCTATCCCGTGGATGCTATAACGGAGTCTCAAAATTGCCACCTTATGACGCAATGGATGAATTTGAAGGTCAAGGCGGCTGTTGGCTCTGTTTATCCTACTGAACCCGGCGCAACTTTTCACTGCCGGCCGATTCCAGAAGGATATGCTAGGGTGATGGTGGATGAGATAACGGAGGGATTTGAGGACCTCCAGCTTGACCACCCTACCGGTGAAGGGGAGACTCGGCTGGGGTCTGCTCTGAAGACTCCATGCCTATGGCGGAAGGAGCTCATCAACCTTCCGAACTGGACGCCACCGCCTCCTCCTCCTCCTCCGGCGAGTCAGGGCACTCCGCCTCCACCGCCTCCTCCTCCGGCGAGTGACGATCAGGGCCCTCGGCCGGCTCCTTCTCCGGCGCGTGGCGGCACTCCGCCTCCTTCTCCGCCTGCGCCGACGCGCCCGAGCAGCCAGCCTCCTCCTTCTCCGCCTCGTCAGCAAGGGCGGAAGAGACCTGCCGCCGCTCCAGCTGCTCCGGCGCGTCGTAGTCCTTCTCCTCCGCCGCTTAAGCAAGTAAAGAAGACAACCGCTCCGTCTGCTCGGTCGGCGTCTAGCAGTACAACCAGAGGCGGGAGGACATACAGATTCGGTCCTTCTCTGAAGACTCCAGAGAAGTTACCATATGAGAGGACCCTGGAGGAGAACGCCGAGATCGCGCGAGAAGAAGTGAGGAACTTCTTTGAAGGGGTGAAAGCAAAGAAACATCCACCTCCGGAGGAGAAGGTAGATCGGGTGAAAGTGAAGCGCACTCTGGCTGCCCTGACAAAACCACCGAAGTCTGATCCGCCGAAAGGAAACTATGACCGCATTATTGGAAAGGAATTTGCCGAAGCGGAGCGGTCGGGAAGTACTGTCAGTGATCAAAGGCTGAAAGAACGTCGAGCTGGGAAACAAATTGCCCAGCTCGGCGAACAAGCGAAGCAATCGTGCCCCCCGCTCAAGGTGCCTAGCCACAACGTCGATAATGATCCGAGGATGGTGCCCGGTTATAGCAATCTTGCAGATTACCTGCCCGACGAAGTACATTATGAACCCATGGAGGTGCAAATACAAAGATACGAGTACGGGAAGCCTCTCGTCAAAGATGAAAGATCTCTATCAACGATGATGCGAAGATTGCATGATTGGTACTTGAAAATCTGCAGAGACTCTGGGGGGAGGAGTACTTTGTATGTGAAAGTTAAAAAGGAGCATGACCTCGTTGGAATTGATCTGTTGCCTGTTCCATTTGAGGAGTTCTATCAGTTTTTCAATCAATTGGCCCTCGATAAAACAACGGTCGCCTGCTACTGTCTGTAAGTAGTACTACTTCTGTCATTAAGTTTCTCTATATAGCTTAGCTCTTTCATTGCATGTATTTATAATCATCCTCACTATATTATGCAGATTGAAGATCGCCGAATTGAAGAAAAGACAAGTCGGTGATATTGGGTTCATTAACACACATCTCATAGATGCAACTCAGGTTAAACTTCATGCCGCAGCTACCGAGGCCAACTTGCTACGATCGTTCGTAATAAATCAAAACAAAGATATAATACTCTTTCCTTACAACTTCAGGTGAGTGTTACTGTCTTGTGCGTATTCGGTTTCCCTTATATATTAGTCAAGGTTATAGTAATGTAATTCATGAGTTATGCATGTGTGTGCAGTTTCCACTATATTCTCCTAGAGATTAAGCTTGAGCAGGGAGTAGTAACCGTCTTGGACTCTAAACGAAAAGATCCCAAGGAGTATGCGGACATGACTGAAATCCTCAAGAAGTAAGTTAAATCGATCATTATCCACCATATCAGCAACTTTGTTCATTTCCTGATATCAAGTAATTGTTTTCTTTGTCCGGCAGGGTTTGGAGAAAATTCACCAAAACAGTTCCGGGACTGCCGAAGGAGCTGGAATTTAGACACCCGAAAGTAAGTACTATAGTAGCATGTTCCGCGCATCTCCTAGTGATTCAAGCGCTAGTTTCATCAATACCATTTAGCATTCTTGCTTATCAGTTTGATTGACCTCTATTTCTTGTAAAGTGGTTGTGGCAGGAACAAGGGAATGATTTCTGTGGATACTACATCTGCGAGTCCATCCGCCACACGACCTGTGAGCGGGGCGGGTACTCTAACGAACAATATGAAGTACGTAAATAACAACATTCACAATTTTATTTTATTACCATCATTTGTGTTGAGTTTCATTCATTTATATATATATATATATATATGTATTGACCCCCTTCTTCAAATTAGATGTTTCGGAAGCGGGATGAACTCCTAGCACCAGCTCGCATGCGAGCAATTCAAGAGGAATTGGCGGCATTCTTTCTTGACCACGTGATCCCTGAAGACGGAGAATTCTATGTGGACCCTGAGTCCGTATGATTATATTTGTAAGAGATAATTATTGTATATATGTAGCCGGTAGTGTCAGATAGATATACGAGAACTTGTTGTTCGACCAATCTCTCGGAGAAGGAGAGGTGGTCGATATCACTTCTCTCTGTATATATGCATATATGTTCATGACGATCTTCTGTTTCCTTCGTTTGCTTACTAGCTAGCTAGCGTGTCTAGTCCTCTCTATATACGTATGTATAGTACGTAGCGTCGACCAAGCACGGACATAACAGAGGACACTTCTCTCTATTAATTATAACTAGCTAACACAATATATGAAACACCTAAATTACCCCCCCAAAACCCCCAACCCCCCCCCCTTTCAAAAAAAACAAAAACCCCAGCCACAGAAGTGCTGACGCGTGGATGCCTATTGGTCCCGGTTGGTGCCACCAACCGGGACCAAAGGGTCTCCACGTGGGCAGTGCGCAGAGCCCAGTCAGGAGACCCTTTGGTCCCGGTTGGTGGCACCAACCGGGACCAAAGGGTCTCCTGACTGGGCTCTGCGCACTGCCCACGTGGAGGGCCTTTAGTCCCGGTTCTAGATTGAACCGGGACTAAAGGGGGGAGGTATTAGTACCGACACTTTAGTCCCGGTTCCGGAACCGGGACTAAAGGCCCTTACGAACCGGGACTATAAGCCCTTTTTCTACCAGTGCTAGTGCATGTCAGTCGGTGGAACCGGTCTCACGTAAGCGTACGTGTAAGGTTGGTCCAGGCCGCTTCATCCCACGATGTCGCCGAATCAAGATAAGACTAGTAACGGCAAGATAATTGACAATATCGACGCCCACAACTACTTTGTGTTCTACTCGTGCATAGTAACTACGCATAGACCTAGCTCATGATGCCACTATTGGGGAACGTAGCAGAATTTTAAAATTTTCTATGCATCACCAAGATCTATCTATGGAGTCATCTAGCAACGAGGGAGAGAGGAGTGCATCTACATACCCTTGTAGATCACGAGCGGAAGCGTTCAAGAGAATAGGGTTGATGGAGTCGTACTCGTCGTGATCCAAATCATCGAAGATCCTAGCACCGAACGGACGGCACCTCCGTGTTCAACACACGTACGGAGCGAGGACGTCTCCACTGGTAGAAAAAGGGCCTATAGTCCCGGTTCATAAGGGCCTTTAGTCCCGGTTCCGGAACCGGGACTAAAGTGTCGGTACTAATACCTCCCCCCTTTAGTCCCGGTTCAATCCAGAACCGGGACTAAAGGCCCTCCACGTGGGCAGTGCGCAGAGCCCAGTCAGGAGACCCTTTGGTCCCGGTTGGTGCCACCAACCGGGACCAAAGGGTCTCCTGACTGGGCTCTGCGCACTGCCCACGTGGAGACCCTTTGGTCCCGGTTGGTGGCACCAACCGGGACCAATAGGCATCCACGCGTCAGCACTTCTGTGGCTGGGGTTTTGTTTTTTTTGAAAGGGGGGGGGGTTGGGGGTTTTGGGGGGTTAATTTAGGTGTTTCATATATTGTGTTAGCTAGTTATAATTAATAGAGAGAAGTGTCCTCTGTTATGTCCGTGCTTGGTCGACGCTATGTACTATACATACGTATATAGAGAGGACTAGACACGCTAGCTAGCTAGTAAGCAAACGAAGGAAACAGAAGATCGTCATGAACATATATGCATATATACAGAGAGAAGTGATATCGACCACCTCTCCTTCTCCGAGAGATTGGTCGAACAACAAGTTCTCGTATATCTATCTGACACTACCGGCTACATATATACAATAATTATCTCTTACAAATATAATCATACGGACTCAGGGTCCACATAGAATTCTCCGTCTTCAGGGATCACGTGGTCAAGAAAGAATGCCGCCAATTCCTCTTGAATTGCTCGCATGCGAGCTGGTGCTAGGAGTTCATCCCGCTTCCGAAACATCTAATTTGAAGAAGGGGGTCAATACATATATATATATATAAATGAATGAAACTCAACACAAATGATGGTAATAAAATAAAATTGTGAATGTTGTTATTTACGTACTTCATATTGTTCGTTAGAGTACCCGCCCCGCTCACAGGTCGTGTGGCGGATGGACTCGCAGATGTAGTATCCACAGAAATCATTCCCTTGTTCCTGCCACAACCACTTTACAAGAAATAGAGGTCAATCAAACTGATAAGCAAGAATGCTAAATGGTATTGATGAAACTAGCGCTTGAATCACTAGGAGATGCGCGGAACATGCTACTATAGTACTTACTTTCGGGTGTCTAAATTCCAGCTCCTTCGGCAGTCCCGGAACTGTTTTGGTGAATTTTCTCCAAACCCTGCCGGACAAAGAAAACAATTACTTGATATCAGGAAATGAACAAAGTTGCTGATATGGTGGATAATGATCGATTTAACTTACTTCTTGAGGATTTCAGTCATGTCCGCATACTCCTTGGGATCTTTTCGTTTAGAGTCCAAGACGGTTACTACTCCCTGCTCAAGCTTAATCTCTAGGAGAATATAGTGGAAACTGCACACACATGCATAACTCATGAATTACATTACTATAACCTTGACTAATATATAAGGGAAACCGAATACGCACAAGACAGTAACACTCACCTGAAGTTGTAAGGAAAGAGTATTATATCTTTGTTTTGATTTATTACGAACGATCGTAGCAAGTTGGCCTCGGTAGCTGCGGCATGAAGTTTAACCTGAGTTGCATCTATGAGATGTGTGTTAATGAACCCAATATCACCGACTTGTCTTTTCTTCAATTCGGCGATCTTCAATCTGCATAATATAGTGAGGATGATTATAAATACATGCAATGAAAGAGCTAAGCTATATAGAGAAACTTAATGACAGAAGTAGTACTACTTACAGACAGTAGCAGGCGACCGTTGTTTTATCGAGGGCCAATTGATTGAAAAACTGATAGAACTCCTCAAATGGAACAGGCAACAGATCAATTCCAACGAGGTCATGCTCCTTTTTAACTTTCACATACAAAGTACTCCTCCCCCCAGAGTCTCTGCAGATTTTCAAGTACCAATCATGCAATCTTCGCATCATCGTTGATAGAGATCTTTCATCTTTGACGAGAGGCTTCCCGTACTCGTATCTTTGTATTTGCACCTCCATGGGTTCATAATGTACTTCGTCGGGCAGGTAATCTGCAAGATTGCTATAACCGGGCACCATCCTCGGATCATTATCGACGTTGTGGCTAGGCACCTTGAGCGGGGGGCACGATTGCTTCGCTTGTTCGCCGAGCTGGGCAATTTGTTTCCCAGCTCGACGTTCTTTCAGCCTTTGATCACTGACAGTACTTCCCGACCGCTCCGCTTCGGCAAATTCCTTTCCAATAATGCGGTCATAGTTTCCTTTCGGCGGATCAGACTTCGGTGGTTTTGTCAGGGCAGCCAGAGTGCGCTTCACTTTCACCCGATCTACCTTCTCCTCCGGAGGTGGATGTTTCTTTGCTTTCACCCCTTCAAAGAAGTTCCTCACTTCTTCTCGCGCGATCTCGGCGTTCTCCTCCAGGGTCCTCTCATATGGTAACTTCTCTGGAGTCTTCAGAGAAGGACCGAATCTGTATGTCCTCCCGCCTCTGGTTGTACTGCTAGACGCCGACCGAGCAGACGGAGCGGTTGTCTTCTTTACTTGCTTAAGCGGCGGAGGAGAAGGACTACGACGCGCCGGAGCAGCTGGAGCGGCGGCAGGTCTCTTCCGCCCTTGCTGACGAGGCGGAGAAGGAGGAGGCTGGCTGCTCGGGCGCGTCGGCGCAGGCGGAGAAGGAGGCGGAGTGCCGCCACGCGCCGGAGAAGGAGCCGGCCGAGGGCCCTGATCGTCACTCGCCGGAGGAGGAGGCGGTGGAGGCGGAGTGCCCTGACTCGCCGGAGGAGGAGGAGGAGGCGGTGGCGTCCAGTTCGGAAGGTTGATGAGCTCCTTCCGCCATAGGCATGGAGTCTTCAGAGCAGACCCCAGCCGAGTCTCCCCTTCACCGGTAGGGTGGTCAAGCTGGAGGTCCTCAAATCCCTCCGTTATCTCATCCACCATCACCCTAGCATATCCTTCTGGAATCGGCCGGCAGTGAAAAGTTGCGCCGGGTTCAGTAGGATAAACAGAGCCAACAGCCGCCTTGACCTTCAAATTCATCCATTGCGTCATAAGGTGGCAATTTTGAGACTCCGTTATAGCATCCACGGGATAGCTGGCAGGAGCCGTCAAGGCATGCTCCAGCTGAAGCAGCTCGGTGGAAGCCACGCTGCTTCTGCGCTGAGATGGCGGGGTAGCTTCGGGGGAGGCTTCGGCAGTACGTTTGCTGCGATTTGCTTCTCGTTCCTCTATCGCGTCTACCCTTGCTTGCAGCGCCTGTATTTGGGTCTGCTGCACTTTTTTCCTCCTCTCATGGGATTTGTAACCGCCTGCGTCCGGAAACCCAACCTTCCACGGAATGGAGCCTGGCGTGCCTCGTGTCCGTCCAGGGTGCTCAGGATTCCCGAGGGCCATTGTGAGCTCGTCGTTCTCTCTGTCTGGAAAGAACGTCCCTTCCTGCGCTGCTTCGATATACTGCTTAAGCTTACTGACTGGTATGTCCATTTGATCGTTCGTCCAAATGCACTTCCCTGTTACAGGGTCCAGTGTTCCGCCAGCCCCGAAGAACCAAGTCCGGCAACGGTCTGGCCAGTTAATTGTCTCTGGTTCGATCCCTTTATGAACCAGATCATTCTCAGTCTTGGACCACTTAGGCCGGGCTACGAGGTAGCCACCTGACCCCGTGCGATGGTGAAGCTTCTTCTTCGCAGCATTTTGCTTGTTTGTCGCCGACATCTTCTTACTCTTTTCTGATGTCTTGTGGGCCACAAATGCGGGCCAGTGATCTCTGATCTTCTCATATCTGCCCTTGAATTCTGGTGTCTCATTATTTTCGACAAACTTATTCAGCTCTTTCTTCCACCTCCTGAATAGTTCTGCCATCCTCTTCAGAGCAAAAGACTTGATTAATTTCTCTTTAACTGGGTTCTCTGGATTATCCTTAGGCGGTAGGGTGAAATTTGACTTCAGCTCAGTCCAAAGATCATTTTTCTGCATATCATTGACATAAGACACCTCAGGGTCTTCTGTAGCCGGCTTAAACCATTGCTGGATGCTTATCGGGATCTTGTCCCTAACCAGAACCCCGCACTGAGCAACAAATGCGCTCTTTGTCCGGAGGGGTTCAATAGGTTGGCCGTCGGGCGCGATTGCTATGATCTCAAACTTTTCATCCGAGCTCAACTTTTTCTTCGGGCCTCGTCTCTTTACCGAAGTTGTGCTCGATTCGGAGGGCTAGAAAAAAGAACAAAGACTTAATTAATATGTGTACATACCAAAACAATGAATGCATCAATCAGCTAGTCAGCATAGGCTTAACTAATATATATACCTGGCCGGACTCGGTTCGGTCACCGGAGCCGTCATCATGGTCTCTTTCTTGCACCGGCATTGGGTCACCGGAGCCATCCTCATGTTCTTCTTCTTGCACCGGCATTAGGTCACCGTAGCCAGCTTGTTCACCCTCTCCTTCCAGACCATCGGTTTCGTTGAGAAACAACGAGATGGCATCACTTCCTTCTGCGATTATGTCCCTCAACAACGCTTCTTTTGTTGCTTCGTCTAGGGCGGTGTCCATAGTTTCTACAAATATTTACAACATGGCAATTATTATTCAAACATGACAGATGGATATATTAGTGCCAAACGTAGAACTAGCTACCTAATCATAGTAAGCTATCGGGAGGGGGTATATATCGACAACGACGACACTACATCTATTCTTTCTTCTCCTCTTTTTTTTCTTCTTCCTCTTCTTTTTTTATCCTCTTCTTCCTCTCATGTTCGATAGGATCGCCGAGGGGTCGGGAGGTTGCCTAGTGTCAAGGGATTCAACAAAACCATGTCTTCATCATTAGGCGAAAGTAACATGTGCATGATGGTACGAAGCTCTTCAAAGTTGTTCTGGAACAGAGTCCTAGATAGGATAATTCGCTTTTTGGTACAAAGTTCAGCAAGAGCCTTCCGAATATCGCTATTTGGAAGGCCTTTGCTGAATTCGTACCAAAAGGCAGATTATTCTATCTGGGACTCCATTCCAGAACAACTTTGCAGAACTTCGTACCAACATGCCCTAGTTACTTCCGGCTAATGATGAAGGCATGGATTTCTTCAATACTTTGACACTAGGAAACCTCTCTCTACTTCCGGCTAATAAGAATAAGAAGAAGAAGAAGAAGAAGAAGAAGAAGAAGAAAAGAAGAAAAAAAGAGGAGAAGAAGAAAGGAATAGTGGAGAAAAGAGAAAATAGAATATATTCTATTTTCTCTTCTTCTCCACTATTACTTTCTTCTTCTCCTCTTCTTTTTCTTCTTTTTTCTTCTTCTTATTTATTTCTCCTCTTCTTTTCGATAGAGGAAACCCTAAAAAGCTAGCAAGTATCGTGGGTGTGAGATACATGTGGCCTTCAGTGTCGGACACTACATCCACGTCCCACAAGTGACGTGGGCGTCGAAGCCCGCGCCACTTGTGGGATGTGGGTGTAGTGTCCGACACCGACGGTACATGTATCTCACACCGACGATACTTTCTATTTCGGGTTTCTCCTCTACCGCTCCTCGACCTCTTGACGACCCTCGTTCCCAATAAAATAAAGAGGAAGAAGAAGAAGAAGAAAGAAGAGAAGAAAGAATAGAGGAGAAGACTTCCTCTTCTTCCTCTCCTCTTCTTCTCCCTCTTCTTCCCCTTCTTCCTCGCCTCTCTCACGAATGTCCGGCGTTCTCGACCCCCCCCCACGTGTCGAAGAAAAAAAAGAAGAAGAAAAAGAGGAGAAGAAGAAAGGAATAGAGGAGAAAAGAGAAAATGGAATATATATATTCTATTTTTCTCTTCTTCTCCTCTATTCCTTTCTTCTTCTCCTCTTCTTTTTCTTCTTTTTTCTTCTTCTTATTTATTTCTCCTCTTCTTCCTCTCCCCTCTTCTCCTCCTTTCTTCCTCTTCTTATTTCCTTTTTCCTCTCATTCTTTTTCTTCTTCTTCCTTCTTAAAAATACAAGAAGTAGTATTGCCTAATTCATTGTTCATATGAATATACAAACATTTGCATATTTACAATAATTAATATCACCAAAAAATCTATGAACAGAAAAAAAATCCTAATTTTTCTAAAAAACAATATTTTGCATTGTTCACATACACATATACATTATAGCCACATACACATATACATCACATATGAACAAAAAAAATTAAAGTAATAAAAATAAAAAAAACAAAGCCGGGCGGCGGCTCACAGCGCGGGGGCAGGCGAGGGCGCCGGCGCGCGGGGTCGGGACGGGGCAGGGGCTGGGCGACGGCGAGCACGGGGCGGCGACGGCGAGCCCATAGCAGGGGAGCTCGAGGCGACGGCGGGGGCGGCGAGGGAACCGGCGCGCCGGGGTGGGACGGGGCAGGGGCAAGGCGACGGCGAGCACGGGGCAGGGGTGCGGGGCGACGGCGACGGCGAGCACGGGGCAGGGGTGCGGGGCGACGACGAGCCTGACGGCGTCGTCGGGGCGAGCTCGGCCAGCCTGGCGGCGTCGTCGGGGCGGGGAACTGGCGATGAAATCTGAAAAAACGCTAAGTCTTTGCTTATATAGACGGAGCATTAGTCCCGGTTGGTGGCACAAACCGGGACCAATGCCCCCTTTAGTCCCGGTTGGTGCCACGAACCGGGACCAAAGGCCAATTTTCAGCAGCCCAAAGGGCGGGAAGCGGCGCCCTTTGGTCCCGGTTGGTGCCACCAACCGGGACTAAAGGGGGGGCATTGGTCACGGTTGGTGCCACGAACCGGGACCAATGCCACCTTTAGTCCCGGTTGGTGCCACCAACCGGGACCAATGGCCTTTGCTGCCCCGAGCCCAAAAGTTTAGTCCCGCATCGCTAGCTGAAGGGCGCCGGCACTGGTTTATAAGTGCTGGTGTGCCTACCCATTCGAGCTCCTCTCTAATGCAGGCTTTCGGGCCTAAACTTGCTACTGCCTGTGGGCCTATTGGGCCTTCTGCGGGCCTGAATCCTGGCCCATGTAGGGTTTCTAGTCGTATTCAGGCCGTGGAGGCCCTGTAGGAGGTATTTTTTTGGTTTTTTCTTTTTTATTTCTATATTTTTTTTGGTTATTTATTTTTTTATTTCTACTTAAATCTAAATACTTATATTTTTTTAGTGATTTCTTTTTGCTTTTAGGTCACAAAAATTATAAACTTTCTGTTAGTGCCATCAGTTTTAAATTTTAAATAGTTTAAATTTGAATTTTTAAAAATTTGTGTGAATCACTAGTTTATGAATAACTTTACTGTAAAAATAGAATTTTTTTTCTATTTATTTTTTTATTTCTACTTAAAACTAAATACTTACAGTTTTTTAGTGATTTCTTTTTGCTTTTAGGTCACAAAAATTATAAACTTTCTGTTAGTGCCATTAGTTTTAAATTTTAAATAGTTTAAATTTGAATTTTTAAAAATTTGTGTGAATCACTAGTTTATGAATAACTTTACTATAAAATTAGAAATTTTTTCTTCTTTGCTATTTATTTTTATTTATACTTACAATTAAATACTTATAGTTTGATTTTAGGTCACAAAAATTATATTCTTTTTGCTATTGAAGAATATTATAGTTTTATTTTAGTTGATCATAACATAATATTTAATTGATTGTTTTTATTTTCATAAAAGTTTTGTAGTTCATTCTGTTTGCTATTAATTCATTCTTTGAGCTAAATGACTCTGAAATTGGAAAGCATTTCAAAATGAACTCTGAAAAGGTTGAAAATTGGCATGGTATCATCATTTCACCCACATAGCATGTTCCAAAAAGTAGAGAGGGTTACGACAAAAACTTGATGCACTTCGTGTACAAATGGACAATCACTTTCGAAGTATCAAAGTTTCGAACCATAAGACATGAAAGCATTTCAAATGAACTCTGAAAAAGTTGAAAGTTGGGATGGTATCATAATTTCACCCACATAGCATTTTCTTATTGAATTGGCATGGTATCATAAGTGCGGGAGAAGTCTTCACTTTTTCTTCGCTTGTGTCATTTGCTTATTGCGCCGTAACCATGGATAATCTTCATTGTTTATCAGGATGCTTGGGTCAGCCTTGACATTGAAGGGAGGAATTTCATGAAACTTTTCATAATCTTCAGACATGTCTGTCTTGCCGTCCACTCCCAGGATGTCCCTTTTTCCTGAAAGAACTATGTGGCGCTTTGGCTCATCGTATGATGTATTCGCTTCCTTATCTTTCTTTTTCTCGGTTTGGTAGACATGTCCTTCACATAGATAACCTGTGCCACATCATTGGCTAGGACGAACGGTTCGTCAGTGTACCCAAGATTTTTCAGATCCACTGTTGTCATTCCGTCTATGGGTCTACCTGTACCCCGCCGCCTAACAGATTGACCCATTTGCACTTAAACAAAGGGACCTTAAAATCATGTCCGTAGTCAAGTTCCCATATGTCCACTATGTAACCATAATATGTGTCCTTTCCGCTCTCGGTTGCTGCATCAAAGCGGACACCGCTGTTTTGGTTGGTGCTCTTTTGATCTTGGGCGATCGTGTAAAATGTATTCCCATTTATCTCGTATCCTTTGTAAGTCAATACAGTCAAAGATGGTCCCCTGGACAACAAGTACAACTCATGACAAACAGTGTTGTCACCTCTAAGACGCGTTTCCAACCAACTGCTGAAAGTCCTGATGTGTTCACATGTAATCCAGTCGTCGCACTGCTCCGGGTGTTTGGAGCGCAGACTGTTCTTGTGTTCATCGACATACGGGGTCACCAAGGTAGAGTTCTGTAGAACTGTGTAGTGTGCTTGAGACCAAGAATATCCGTCCCTGCATATTATTGAGTCTCTTCCAAGAGTGCCTTTTCCAGTCAGTCTCCCCTCATACCGCGATTTAGGGAGACCTATCTTGTTAAGGCCAGGAATGAAGTCAACACAAAACCCGATAACATCCTCTGTTCGATGGCCCATGGAGATGCTTCCTTCTGGCCTAGCGCGGTTACGGACATATTTCTG
Organism: Triticum aestivum; assembly: GCF_018294505.1. Classification (NCBI taxonomy): domain Eukaryota; kingdom Viridiplantae; phylum Streptophyta; class Magnoliopsida; order Poales; family Poaceae; genus Triticum; species Triticum aestivum. The sequence continues at coordinate 747,327,026 of NC_057797.1, forward strand.
TAGGACTCCCATGAACCTCTCAAAGGGGAACATATTGTGTAGAAATACGGGCCCCGAGATGACAATCTCGTCGACTAGATGAACTAGGACGTGCGTCATGATATTGAAGAAGGATGGTGGGAACACCAGCTCGAAACTGACAAGACATTGCGCCACATCACTCCTTAGCCTTGGTACGATTTCTGGATCGATCACCTTCTGAGAGATTGCATTGAGGAATGCACATAGCCTCACAATGGCTAATCGGACGTTTTCCGGTAGAAACCCCTCAATGCAACCGGAAGCAGTTGCGTCATAATCACGTGGCAGTCATGAGACTTTAGGTTCTGAAACTTTTTCTCTGGCATATTTATTATTCCCTTTATATTCGACGAGAAGCTAGTCGTGACCTTCATACTGAGCAGTCATTCAAAGAAGATTTCTTTCTCTTCTTTCGTAAGAGCGTAGCTGGCAGGACCTTTATACTGCTTCGAAGGCATGCCGTCTTTTTCGTGCAAACGTTGCAGGTCCTCTCGTGCCTCAGGTGTATCTTTTGTCTTCCCATACACGCCCAAGAAGCCTAGCAGGTTCACGCAAAGGTTCTTCGTCACGTGCATCACGTCGATTGAGGAGCGAACCTCTAGGTCTTTCCAGTAGGGTAGGTCCAAAATATAGATTCTTCTTCCACATGGGTGCGTGTCCCTCAGCGTCATTCGGAACAGCTAGTCCACTGGGACCCTTTCCAAAGATTACGTAGTGTAAATCATTGACCATAGCAAGCACGTGATCACCGGTGCGCATGGCGGGCTTCTTCCGGTGATCTGCCTCACCTTTGAAATGCTTGCCTTTCTTTCGACATTGATGGTTGGTCGGAAGAAATCAACGATGGCCCAGGTACACATTCTTCCTGCATTTGTCCAGGTATATACTTTCAGTGTCATCTAAACAGTGCGTGCATGCGTGGTATCCTTTGTTTGTCTGTCCTGAAAGGTTACTGAGAGCGGGCCAATCGTTGATGGTCACGAACAGCAACGCCTTAAGGTTAAATTCCTCCTGTCTGTGCTCATCCCACGTACGTACACCATTTCCATTCCATAGCTGTAAAAGTTCTTCAACTAATGGCCTTAGGTACACATCAATTTCATTGCCGGGTTGCTTAGGGCCTTGGATGAGAACTGGCATCATAATGAACGTCCGCTTCATGCACATCCAAGGAGGAAGGTTATACATACATAGAGTCACGGGCCAGGTGTTGTGATTGCTGCTCTGCTCCCCGAAAGGATTAATGCCATCCGCGCTTAAAGCAAACCATACATTCCTTGGGTCCTTTGCAAACTCATCCCAGTACTTTCTCTCGATTTTTCTCCACTGCGACCCGTCAGCGGGTGCTCTCAACTTCCCAGCTTTCTTTCGGTTCTCACTGTGCCATCGCATCAACTTGGCATGCTCTTCGTTTCTGAACAGACGTTTCAACCGTGGTATTATAGGAGCATACCACATCACCTTCGCAGGAACCCTCTTCCTGAGGGGCTTGCCGTCAACATCACCAGGGTCATCTCGTCTGATCTTATACCGCACCGCACCGCATACTGGGCATGCGTTCAGATCCTTGTATGCACCGTGGTAGAGGATGCAGTCATTAGGGCATGCATGTATCTTCTCCACCTCCAATCCTAGAGGGCATACGACCTTCTTTGCTGCGTGTGTACTGTCGGGCAATTCGTTATCCTTTGGAAGCTTCTTCTTCAATATTTTCAGTAGCTTCTCAAATCCTTTGTCAGCCACAACATTCTCTGCCTTCCACTGCAGCAATTCCAGTACGGTACCGAGCTTTGTGTTGCCATCTTCACAATTGGGGTATAACCCTTTTTTGTGATCCTCTAACATGCGATCGAACTTCAGCTTCTCCTTTTGACTAATGCATTGCGTCCTTGCATCGACAATGACCCGGCGGAGATCATCATCATCGGGCACATCGTCTAGTTCCTCTTGATCTTCAACAGCTTCTGTTGGAAATATGCCCTAGAGGCAATAATAAAAGCATTATTATTATATTTCCTTGTTCATGATAATTGTCTTTATTCATGCTATAATTGTGTTATCCGGAAATCGTAATACATGTGTGAATAACAGACACCAACATGTCCCTACTGAGCCTCTAGTTGACTAGCTCGTTGATCAACAGATAGCCATGGTTTCCTGACTATGGACACTGGATGTCATTGATAACGAGATCACATCATTAGGAGAATGATGTGATGGACAAGACCCAATCCTAAACATAGCACAAGATCGTATAGTTCGTTTGCTAGAGTTTTCCAATGTCAAAGTATCTTTTCCTTAGACCATGAGATCGTGTAACTCCCGGATACCGTAGGAGTGCTTTGGGTATGCCAAACGTCACAACGTAACTGGGTGACTATAAAGGTAGACTACGGGTATCTCCGAAAGTGTCTGTTGGGTGACATGGATCAAGACTGGGATTTGTCACTCCGTATGACGGAGAGGTATCACTGGGCCCACTCGGTAATGCATCATCATAATGAGCTCAGAGTGACCAAGTGTCTGGTCACGGGATCATGCATTACGGTACGAGTAAAGTGACTTGCCGGTAACGAGATTGAACGAGGTATTGGGATACCGACGATCGAATCTCGGGCAAGTAACATATCGATAGACAAAGGGAATAGCGTACGAGATTGATTGAATCCTCGACATCGTGGTTCATCCGATGAGATCATCATGGAGCATGTGGGAGCCAACATGGGTATCCAGATCCCGCTGTTGGTTATTGACCGGAGAGTCGTCTTGGTCATGTCTGCTTGTCTCCCGAACCCGTAGGGTCTACACACTTAAGGTTCGGTGACGCTAGGGTTATGAAGATATGTATATGCAGAAACCCGAATGTTGTTCGGAGTCCCGGATGAGATCCCGTACGTCACGAGGAGTTCCGGAATGGTCCGGAGGTAAAGAATTATATATAGGAAGTGCTATTTCGGGCATCGGGACAAGTTTCGAGGTTATCGGTATTGTACCGGGACCACCGGAAGGGTCCCGGGGGTCCACCGGGTGGGGCCACCTGTCCCGGGGGGCCACATGGGCTGTAGGGGGTGCGCCTTGGCCTAGATGGGCCAAGGGCACCAGCCCCTATAGGCCCATGCGCCTAGGGTTTCCACCATGGAAGAGTCCATGTGGTGGAAGGCACCCCTAGGTGCCTTGGGGGGGAGGGAAACCTCCCCTTGGCCGCCGCCCCCCCTAGTAGATCTCATCTACTAGGGCCGGCGCCCCCCCATGGCACCCCTATATATAGTGGGGGGAGAGGAGGGATTTCAGACCAGCCCCTGGCGCCTCCATCCCCCCCCCCCCCGTTACGTCTCTCCCTCGTAGTCTCGGCGAAGCCCTGCTGCTGTGACGCCCTGCATCCACCACCACGCCGTCGTGCTGCTGGATCTTCATCAACCTCTCCTTCCCCCTTGCTGGATCAAGAAGGAGGAGACGTCTCCCGTCCCGTACGTGTGTTGAACGCGGAGGTGCCGTCCGTTCGGCGCTGGTCATCGGTAATTTGGATCACGTCGAGTACGACTACATCATCACCGTTCTTTTGAACGCTTCCGTGCGCGATCTACAAAGGTATGTAGATGCATCTAATCACTCGTTGCTAGATGAACTCCTAGATGATCTTGGTGAAACGAGTAGGAAATTTTTGTTTTCTGCAACGTTCCCCAACAGTGGCATCATGAGCTAGGTCTATGCGTAGTTCTTCTTGCGCGAGTAGAACACAATTTGTTGTGGGCGTAGATTTGTCAACTTTCTTGCCGTTACTAGTCCTTTCTTGCTTCAGCGGTATTGTGGGATGAAGCGGCCCGGACCAACCTTACACGTACGCTTACGTGAGACCGGTTCCACCGACTAACATGCACTAGTTGCATAAGGTGGCTGGCGGGTGTCTGTCTCTCTCACTTTAGTTGGAGCGGAATCGATGAACAGGGTCCTTATGAAGGGTAAATAGAAGTTGACAAATCACGTTGTGGCTTTAACGTAGGTAAGAAAACGTTCTTGCTAGAACCCTAATTCAGCCACGTAAAACTTGCAACAACAATTAGAGGACGTCTAACTTGTTTTTGCAGCAAGTGGTTTGTGATATGATATGGCCAAAGTTGTGATGAATGATGAATGATCTATATGTGATGTATGAGATGTTCATGCTATTGTAATAGGATTCACGACTTGCATGTCGATGAGTATGACAACCGGCAGGAGCCATAGGAGTTGTCTTTATTCTTTTTATGACCTGCGTGTCATCGAGAAACGCCATGTAAATTACTTTACTTTATTGCTAAACGCGTTAGCCATAGTAGTAGAAGTAATAGTTGGCGAGCAACTTCATGGAGACACGATGATGGAGATCATGATGATGGAGATCATGGTGTCAAGCCGGTGACAAGATGATCATGGAGCCCCAAGATGGAGATCGAAGGAGCTATGTGATATTGGCCATATCATGTCATGTTTATTATTTGATTGCATGTGATGTTTATCATGTTTTGCATCTTGTTTACTTAGAACGACGGTAGTAAATAAGATGATCCCTCACAATAAATTCAAGAAGTGTTCCCCCTAACTGTGCACCGTTGCGACAGTTCGCTGTTTCAAAACACCACGTGATGATCGGGTGTTTTATTCAGACGTTCACATACAACGGGTGTAAGACAGATTTACACATGCAAACACTTAGGTTAACTTGACGAGCCTAGCATGTACAGACATGGCCTCGGAACACAGAAGACCAAAAGGTTGAGCATGAGTCGTATAGAAGATACGATCAACATGAAGATGTTCACCGACGTTGACTAGTCCGTCTCACGTGATGATCGGACACGGTCTAGTTAAACTCGGATCATGTAATACTTAGATGACTGGAGGGATGTCTAATCTAAGTGGGAGTTCATTAATAATTTGATTAGTTGAACTTAATTATCATGAACTTAGTCTAAATATTTTACAATATGTCTTGTAGATCAAATGGCCAACGTAGTCCTCAACTTCAACGCGTTCCTAGAGAAAACCAAGCTGAAAGACGATGGCAGCAACTATACGGACTGGGTCCGGAACCTGAGGATCATCCTCATAGCTGCCAAGAAAGATTATGTCCTACAAGCACCGCTTGGTGACGCACCCGTTCTCCCTGCAGAACAAGATGTTATGAACGCTTGGCAGGCACGTTCCGATGACTACTCCCTCGTTCAGTGCGGCATGCTTTACAGCCTAGAGCCGGGGCTCCAAAAGCGTTTTGAGAGACATGGAGCATATGAGATGTTCGAAGAGCTGAAAATGGTTTTCCAAGCTCATGCCCGGGTCGAGAGATATGAAGTCTCCGACAAATTCTTCAGCTGTAAGATGGAGGAAAACAGTTCTGTCAGTGAGCACATACTCACTATGTCTGGGTTGCATAACCGCTTGACTCAGCTGGGAGTTAATCTCCCGGATGATGCGGTCATTGACAGAATCCTCCAGTCGCTTCCACCAAGCTACAAGAGCTTTGTGATGAACTTCAATATGCAGGGGATGGAAAAGACCATTCCTGAAGTATTTGCTATGCTGAAATCAGCAGAGGTAGAAGTCAGGAAGGAACATCAAGTGTTGATGGTCAATAAAACCACTAAGTTCAAGAAAGGCAAGGGTAAAAAGAACTTCAAGAAGGACGGCAAGGAGGTTGCCGCGCCCGGCAAGCAAGCTGCCGGGAAGAAGCCAAAGAATGGACCCAAGCCCGAGACTGAGTGCTTTTATTGCAAGGGAAGCGGTCACTGGAAGCGGAACTGCCCTAAGTACTTAGCGGATAAGAAGGCCGGCAAAACAAAAGGTATATGTGATATACATGTAATTGATGTGTACCTTACTAGTGCCCGTAGTAGCTCCTGGGTATTTGATACCGGTGCAGTTGCTCACATTTGTAACTCAAAGCAGGGGCTGCGGAATAAGCGGAAACTGGCAAAGGACGAGGTGACGATGCGCGTCGGGAATGGTTCCAAGGTCAATGTGATCGCCGTCGGCACGCTACCTCTGCATCTCCCTTCGGGATTAGTTTTAAACCTTAATAATTGTTATTTAGTGCCAGCTTTGAGCATGAACATTGTATCGGGATCTCGTTTAATTCGAGATGGCTACTCTTTTAAATCTGAGAATAATGGTTGTTCCATTTTTATGAGAGATATGTTTTATGGTCATGCTCCTATGGTGAATGGTTTATTCTTATGAATCTCGAACGTGATGCTACACATGTTCATAATGTGAGTACCAAAAGAAGTAAGGTTGATAATGATAGTCCCACATACCTGTGGCACTGCCGCCTTGGTCACATAGGTGTCAAACGCATGAAGAAGCTCCATGCTGATGGACTTTTAGAGTCTCTTGATTATGAATCATTTGACACATGCGAACCATGCCTTATGGGTAAAATAACCAAGACTCCATTCTCAGGAACAATGGAGCGAGCAACCGACTTATTGGAAATCATACATACTGATGTGTGCGGTCCAATGAGTGTTGAGGCTCGCGGTGGCTATCGTTATGTTCTCACCCTCACTGATGATTTAAGTAGGTATGGGTATATCTACTTAATGAAACACAAGTCTGAAACCTTTGAAAAGTTCAAGGAATTTCAGAGTGAGGTTGAAAATCAACGTGACAGGAAAATCAAGTTTCTACGATCAGATCGTGGAGGAGAATACTTGAGTCACGAGTTTGGGACACACTTAAGAAAATGTGGAATAGTTTCACAACTCACGCCGCCTGGAACACCTCAGCGTAATGGTGTGTCCGAACGTCGTAATCGCACTCTATTGGATATGGTGTGATCTATGATGTCTCTTACCGATTTACCGCTATCATTTTGGGGCTATGCTTTAGAGACTGCCGCATTCACTTTAAATAGGGCTCCGTCGAAATCCGTTGAGACGACACCGTATGAATTATGGTTTGGGAAGAAACCTAAGCTGTCGTTTCTAAAAGTTTGGGGATGCGATGCTTATGTCAAGAAACTTCAACCTGAAAAGCTCGAACCCAAGTCGGAAAAATGCGTCTTCATAGGATACCCAAAGGAAACTATTGGGTACACCTTCTACCTCAGATCCGAAGGCAAGATCTTTGTTGCCAAGAATGGGTCCTTTCTGGAGAAAGAGTTTCTCTCGAAGAAGTAAGTGGGAGGAAAGTAGAGCTTGATGAAGTATTACCTCTTGAACCGGAAAATGGCGCAACTCAAGAAAATGTTCCTGAGGTGCCTGCACCGACTAGAGAGGAAGTTAATGAAATGATCAAGATACTTCTGATCAAGCCCCTACTGAAATTCGAAGGTCCACAAGGACACGTTCCGCACCAGAGTGGTACGGCAACCCTGTCTTGGAAATCATGTTGTTAGACAACGGTGAACCTTCGAACTATGAAGAAGCGATGGCGGGCCCGGATTCCGACAAATGGCTAGAAGCCATGAAATCCGAGATAGGATCCATGTATGAAAACGAAGTATGGACTTTGACTGACTTGCCCGTTGAGCGGCGAGCCATAGAAAATAAATGGATCTTTAAGAGGAAGACAGACGCGGATGGTAATGTGACCATCTATAAAGCTCGGCTTGTCGCTAAGGGTTATCGACAAGTTCAAGGGGTTGACTACGATGAGACTTTCTCACCGGTAGCGAAGCTGAAGTCCGTCCGAATCATGTTAGCAATTGCCGCATTCTACGATTATGAAATATGGCAAATGGACGTCAAAACGGCATTCCTTAATGGTTTCCTTAAGGAAGAATTGTATATGATGCAGCCGGAAGGTTTTGTCGATCCTAAGAATGCTGACAAAGTGTGCAAGCTCCAACGCTCGATTTATGGGCTGGTGCAAGCATCTCGGAGTTGGAACATTCGCTTTGATGAGATGATCAAAGCGTTTGGGTTTACACAGACTTATGGAGAAGCCTGCGTTTACAAGAAAGTGAGTGGGAGCTCTGTAGCATTTCTCATATTATATGTAGATGACATACTTTTGATGGGAAATGATATAGAACTCTTGGACAGCATCAAGGCCTACTTGAATAAAAGTTTTTCAATGAAGGACCTTGGAGAAGCTGCTTATATATTAGGCATCAAAATCTATAGAGATAGATCGAGACGCCTCATAGGTCTTTCACAAAGCACATACCTTGATAAGATATTGAAGAAGTTCAATATGGATCAATCCAAGAAGGGGTTCTTGCCTGTGTTACAAGGTATGAAATTGAGCTCAGCTCAATGTCCGACCACGGCAGAAGATATAGAAGAGATGAGCGTCATCCCCTATGCCTCAGCCATAGGTTCTATTATGTATGCCATGCTGTGTACCAGACCTGATGTTAACCTTGCCGTAAGTTTGGTAGGAAGGTACCAAAGTAATCCCGGCAAGGAACACTGGACAGCGGTCAAGAATATCCTGAAGTACCTGAAAAGGACTAAGGAAATGTTTCTCGTTTATGGAGGTGACGAAGAGCTCGTCGTAAAGGGTTACGTCGACGCTAGCTTCGACACAGATCTGGATGACTCTAAGTCACAAACCGGATACGTGTATATTTTGAATGGTGGGGCAGTAAGCTGGTGCAGTTGCAAGCAAAGCGTCGTGGCGGGATCTACATGTGAAGCGGAGTACATGGCAGCCTCGGAGGCAGCACATGAAGCAATATGGGTGAAGGAGTTCATCACCGACCTAGGAGTCATACCCAATGCGTCGGGGCCGATCAAGCTCTTCTGTGACAACACTGGAGCTATTGCACTTGCCAAGGAGCCCAGGTTTCACAAGAAGACAAGGCACATCAAGCGTCGCTTCAACTCCATTCGTGAAAATGTTCAAGATGGAGACATAGAGATTTGTAAAGTACATACGGACCTGAATATAGCAGATCCGTTGACTAAACCTCTCCCTAGAGCAAAACATGATCAACACCAGAATTCCATGGGTGTTCGATTCATCACAATGTAACTAGATTATTGACTCTAGTGCAAGTGGGAGACTGTTGGAAATATGCCCTAGAGGCAATAATAAAAGCATTATTATTATATTTCCTTGTTCATGATAATTGTCTTTATTCATGCTATAATTGTGTTATCCGGAAATCGTAATACATGTGTGAATAACAGACACCAACATGTCCCTAGTGAGCCTCTAGTTGACTAGCTCGTTGATCAACAGATAGTCATGGTTTCCTGACTATGGACACTGGATGTCATTGATAACGAGATCACATCATTAGGAGAATGATGTGATGGACAAGACCCAATCCTAAACATAGCACAAGATCGTATAGTTCGTTTGCTAGAGTTTTCCAATGTCAAAGTATCTTTTCCTTAGACCATGAGATCGTGTAACTCCCGGATACCGTAGGAGTGCTTTGGGTATGCCAAACGTCACAACGTAACTGGGTGACTATAAAGGTAGACTACGGGTATCTCCGAAAGTGTCTGTTGGGTGACATGGATCAAGACTGGGATTTGTCACTCCGTATGACGGAGAGGTATCACTGGGCCCACTCGGTAATGCATCATCATAATGAGCTCAGAGTGACCAAGTGTCTGGTCACGGGATCATGCATTACGGTACGAGTAAAGTGACTTGCCGGTAACGAGATTGAACGAGGTATTGGGATACCGACGATCGAATCTCGGGCAAGTAACATATCGATAGACAAAGGGAATAGCGTACGGGATGATTGAATCCTCGACATCGTGGTTCATCCGATGAGATCATCGTGGAGCATGTGGGAGCCAACATGGGTATCCAGATCCCGCTGTTGGTTATTGACCGGAGAGTCGTCTCGGTCATGTCTGCTTGTCTCCCGAACCCGTAGGGTCTACACACTTAAGGTTCGGTGACGCTAGGGTTATGAAGATATGTATATGCAGAAACCCGAATGTTGTTCGGAGTCCCGGATGAGATCCCGTACGTCACGAGGAGTTCCGGAATGGTCCGGAGGTAAAGAATTATATATAGGAAGTGCTATTTCGGGCATCGGGACAAGTTTCGGGGTTATCGGTATTGTACCGGGACCACCAGAAGGGTCCTGGGGGTCCACCGGGTGGGGCCACCTGTCCCGGGGGCCACATGGGCTGTAGGGGGTGCGCCTTGGCCTAGATGGGCCAAGGGCACCTGCCCCTATAGGCCCATGCGCCTAGGGTTTCCACCATGGAAGAGTCCATGTGGTGGAAGGCACCCCTAGGTGCCTTGGGGGGGAGGGAAACCTCCCCTTGGCCGCCGCCCCCCCTAGTAGATCTCATCTACTAGGGCTGGCGCCCCCCCCATGGCACCCCTATATATAGTGGGGGGGAGAGGAGGGATTTCAGACCAGCCCCTGGCGCCTCCATCCCCCCCCCCCGTTACGTCTCTCCCTCGTAGTCTCGGCGAAGCCCTGCTGCTGTGACGCCCTGCATCCACCACCACGCCGTCGTGCTGCTGGATCTTCATCAACCTCTCCTTCCCCCTTGCTGGATCAAGAAGGAGGAGACGTCTCCCATCCCGTACGTGTGTTGAACGCGGAGGTGCCGTCCGTTCGGTGCTGGTCATCGGTGATTTGGATCACGTCGAGTACGACTACATCATCACCGTTCTTTTGAACACTTCCGTGCGCGATCTACAAAGGTATGTAGATGCATCTAATCACTCGTTGCTAGATGAACTCCTAGATGATCTTGGTGAAACGAGTAGGAAATTTTTTGTTTTCTGCAACGTTCCCCAACAGCTTCACCCGTGGCAGCATCATTGGGCACATCGTCTGGTTCCTCTTGATCTTCACCAGCTACCCCCGTTGAAGCATCACCGTATTCAGGGGGCACATAGTTGTCATCGTACTCTTCTTCTTCGCCGTCTTCCATCATAACCCCTATTTCTCCGTGCCTCGTCCAAACATTATAGTGTGGCATGAAACCCTTGTAAAGCAGGTGGGAGTGAAGGATTTTCCGGTTAGAGTAAGACCTCGTATTCCCACATTCAGTGCATGGACAACACATAAAACCATTCTGCTTGTTTGCCTCAGCCGCATCGAGAAACTCATGCACGCCCTTAATGTACTCGCGGGTGTGTCTGTCACCGTACATCCATTGCCAGTTCATCTGCGTGCATTATATATAATTAAGTGTCCAAATTAATAGAAGTTCATCATCACATTAAAACCAAAGTGCATACATAGTTCTCATCTAACAACATATAGCTCTCCAGAGCATCTAATTAATTAAACCATACATTGAAACTATGTAAAACATTTCAATGCGAAAACAAATGCGATCATAATCACAACCAAGGTAACAATTGATCCAACGGCATAATGATACCAAGCCTCGGTATGAATGGCCTATTTTCTAATCTTTCTAATCTTCAAGCGCATTGCATCCATCTTGATCTTGTGATCATCGACGACATCCGCAACATGCAACTCTAATATCATCTTCTCCTCCTCAATTTTTTTTATTTTTTCCTTCAACAAATTGTTTTCTTCTTCAACTAAATTTAACCTCTCGACAATAGGGTCGGTTGGTATTTCCGATTCACATGCATCCTAGATAAATAAAATCTATGTCACGTTGGTCGGCATAATTTTCATAAACAATAAATGAACCAATAGTTATAAAGATAATATACATACCAAATCCGAATCATAGACAGGACGAGGGCCGACGGGGGCGGATACCAAAACCATCGCACTATATAAGATGCAATAATAAATGTAAGAAAATGATACAAGTATCTATCTAAACATACAAGTAAGAATATTTTTCCTTTCAGAAAGAAGATAAGAACAAGAGGCTCACCACGGTGGTGTCGGTAATGAGATCGGCGCGGGTGATCGACGGCGGTGAAGACGGGGACGGGGCGTGACGGACCGCTAAATCTAGACAAATCTCGAGGAAAATGGAGCTTGGAGGTCGAGCTTCGAGGAGAAAGCTTAAGTAGTGTGGCTCGGGCATTCCATCGAACACCTCATGTGCATAGGAGGTGAGCTAGAGCACCACAAAGCCCTCTCCCCCTCGGCCAGAAAAGACAGAGCACTGTGCTCTGCTCTTGCGCGAGGGGGTATATATAGGCACTTCATTGGTCCCGATTGGTGGCATGAACCGGGACTAAAGGGGAGCCTTTGGTCCCGGTTCAAGCCACCAACCGGGACCAATGGTGGTGGGTCAGGAGCGAGGCCCATTGGTCCCGGTTCGTCCCACCAACCGGGACCAAAAGGTCCAGACGAACCGGGACCAATGGCCCACGTGGCCCGGCCGGCCCCCGGGGCTCATGAACCGGGACCAATGCCCACATTGGTCCCGGTTCTACACTGAACCGGGACTAATGGGCTGAGCCGGCCTGGACCATAGCCATGTTTTCTACTAGTTCTCCCGTGCCTTGATCCAGCAAGGAGGAGGGAGAGGTTGAGGAAGAGGGCTCCAACAGCAGCACGACAGCATGGTGGTGGTGAAGCTGCAGTACTCCGGCGGGGCTTCGCCAAGCTCTTATGGAGGAGGAGAGGTGTTGGGGAGGGGAGGGGCTGCGCCTTGGATGTTGTGTGCAGCCCTCCCCTCACCCCTCTATTTATAGGGGAAGGGGGGAGGGGGTCGGGCCCCTCTAGATGAGATCTAGAGGGGGGCGGCCAAGGGGAGGGGGCTTGCCCCCCAAGCAAGGGGGCGCCCCCCTTAGGGTTTCCCCCAACCCTAGGCACATGGGCCCTAGGGGGGTGTCGCGCCCCAGCCCACTTGGGCTGGTTCCCTTCTCCATACAGCCCATAAGGCCCTCCGGAAGAGGTGGCCCCTCCCGGTGGACCCCCCGGAACCCCTCCGGTGGCCCCGGTACAATACCGATATGCGCCCGAACCTTTCCGACGACCGTATGACAACTTCCCATATGTAAATATTTACCTTCGGACCATTCCGGAACTCCTCGTGACGTCCGGGATCTCATCTGGGACTCCAAACAACATTCGGTAATCACATACAAGTCTTCCTAACAACCCTAGCATCACCGAACCTTAAGTGTGTAGACCCTACGGGTTTGGGAGACATGCAGACATGACCGAGACGACTCTCCGGTCAATAACCAACAGCGGGATATGGATACCCATGTTGGCTCCCACATGCTCCACGATGATCTCATCGGATGAACCACGATGTCGAGGATTCAATCAATCCGTATACAATTCCCTTTGTCAACCGGTACGTTACTTGCCTGAGACTCGATCGTCGGTATCCCAATACCTTGTTCAGTCTCGTTACCGGCAAGTCACTTTACTCGCACCGTAATGCATGATCCCGTGATCAACCACTTGATCACATTGAGCTCATTATGATGATGCATTACCGAGTGGGCCCAGAGATACCTCTCCGTCATACGGAGTGACAAATCCCAGTCTCGATTCGTGCCAACCCAATAGACACTTTCAGAGATACCTGTAATGTACCTTTATAGTCACCCAATTATGTTGTGATGTTTGGCACACCCAAGGCACTCCTACGGTATCCGGGAGTTGCACAATCTCATGGTCTAAGGAAATGATACTTGACATTCAGAAAAGCTACAGCAAACAAACTATACGATCTTTGAGCTATGCTTAGGATTGGGTCTTGTCCATCACATCATTCTCCTAATGATGTGAACCCGTTATCAATGACATCCAATGTCCATAGTCAGGAAACCATGACTATCTTTTGATCAACGAGCTAGTTAACTAGAGGCTCACTAGGGACGTGTTGTGGTCTATGTATTCACACATGTATTACGATTTCCGGATAACACAATTATAGCATGAACAATAGACAATTATCATGAACAAAGAAATATAATAATAACCATTTTATTATTGCCTCTAGGGCATATTTCCAGCAGTCTCCCACTTGCACTAGAGTCAATATTCTAGTTACATTGTGATGAATCAAACACCCATGCAGTTCTGGTGTTGATCATGTTTTGCTCTAGGGAGAGGTTTAGTCAACGGATCTGCTACATTCAGGTCCGTATGTACTTTACAAATCTCTATGTCTCCATTTTGAACACTTTCACGAATGGAGTTGAAGCGATGCTTGATATGCCTGGTCTTCCTGTGAAACCTGGGCTCCTTGGCAAGGGCAATGGCTCCAGTGTTGTCACAAAAGAGAGTCATCGGGCCCGACGCATTGGGTATGACTCCTAGGTCGGTAATGAACTCCTTCACCCAGACTGCTTCTTGTGCTGCCTCCGGGGCTGCCATGTACTCCGCTTCACATGTAGATCCCGCCACAACGGTTTGCTTGCAACTGCACCAACTTACTGCCCCACCATACAAAATATACACGTATCCGGTTTGTGACTTAGAGTCATCCAGACCTGTGTCGAAGCTAGCATCGACGTAACCCTTTATGACGAGCTCTTCGTCACCTCCATAAACGAGAAACATTTCCTTGGTCCTTTTCAGGTACTTCAGGATATTCTTGACCGCTGTCCAGTGTTCCATGCCGGGATTACTTTGGTACCTTCCTACCAAACTTACGGCAAGGTTTACATCAGGTCTGGTACACAGCATAGCATACATGATAGACCCTATGGCCGAGGCATAGGGCACGACACTCATCTTTTCTCTATCTTCTACCGTGGTCGTGCATTGAGCCGTGCTCAATCTCGTACCTTGCAATACAGGCAAGAACCCCTTCTTTGACTGATCCATTTTGAACTTCTTCAATATCTCGTCAAGGTACGTACTCTATGAAAGACCAATGAGGTGTATCAATCTATCTCTATAGATCTTGATGCCTAATATATAAGCAACTTCTCCAAGGTCCTTCATTGAAAAACACTTGTTCAAGTAGGACTTTATGCTTTCCAAGAATTCTATATCATTTCCCATCAACAGTATGTCATCCACATACAGTATGAGAAATGCTACAGAGCTCCCACTCACTTTCTTGTAAATGCAGGCTTCTCCATAAGTCTGCATAAACCCAAACGCTTTGATCATCTCATCAAAACGAATGTTCAACTCCGAGATGCTTGCACCAGCCCATAAATCGAGCGTTGGAGCTTGCACACCTTGTCAGCATTCTTAGGATCGACAAAACCTTCCGGCTGCATCATATACAATTCTTCCTTAAGGAAACCATTAAGGAATGCCGTTTTAACGTCCATTTGCCATATCTCATAGTCATAGAATGCGGCAATTGATAACATGATTCGGACGGACTTCAGCTTCGCTACGGGTGAGAAAGTCTCATCGTAGTCAACCCCTTGAACTTGTCGATAACCCTTAGCGACAAGCCGAGCTTTATAGATGGTCACATTACCATCCGCGTCTGTCTTCTTCTTAAAGATCCATTTTTTTCTATGGCTCGCCGATCATCGGGAAAATCAGTCAAAGTCCATACTTTGTTTTCATACATGGATCCTATCTCGAATTTCATGGCTTCCAGCCATTTGTCGGAATCCGGGCCCGCCATCGCTTCTTCATAGTTTGAAGGTTCACCGTTGTCTAACAACATGATTTCCAAGACAGGGTTGCCGTACCACTCTGGTGCAGACTGTGTCCTCGTGGACCTACGAAGTTCAGTAGCAACTTGATCTGAAGTTTCATGATCATCATCATCAACTTCCTCTCTAGTCGGTGCAGGCACCTCAGGAACATTTTCTTGAGCTGCGCCACTTACCGGTTCAAGAGGTAATACTTCATCAAGTTCTACTTTCCTCCCACTTATTTCTTTTGAGAGAAACTCTTTCTCCAGAAAGGACCCATTCTTGGCAACAAAGATCTTGCCTTCGGATCTGAGGTAGAAGGTATACCCAATAGTTTCTTTAGGGTATTCTATGAAGACGCATTTTCCGACTTGGGTTCGAGCTTTTCAGGTTGAAGTTTCTTGACATAAGGAACCTACGAACTATGAGGAAGCGATGATGAGCCCAGATTCCGCGAAATGGCTTGAGGCCATGAAATCTGAGATGAGATCCATGTATAAAAACAAAGTATGGACTTTGATTGACTTACCCAAAGATCGGCGAGCCATTGAAATTAAATGGATCTTCAAGACGAAGACGGACGCTGATAGTAGTGTTTAATATCTACAAAGCTAGAATTGTCGCAAAAAGGTTTTCGACAAGTTCAAGGTGTTGACCACGATGAGAATTTCTCACTCGTATCTATGCTTAAGTCTGTCCGAATCATGTTAGCTATTGCCGCATTTTATGAAATCTGGCAAATGGATAAACAAAACTGCATTCCTTAATAGGATTTATTAAAGAAGAGTTGTATATGATGCAACCAGAAGGTTTTGTCGATCCTAAAGGTACTAACAAAATATGCAAGCTCCAGCGATCCATCTATGGACTAGTGCAAGTATCTCGGAGTTGGAATATACGCTTTGATAAGTTGATCAAAGCATATAGTTTTATACAGACTTGCGGTGAAGCCTGTATTTACAAGAAAGTGAGTGGGAGCACTACATCATTTCTGATAAGTATATGTATGACATATTGTTGATCGGAGATGATGTAGAATTATCCTGCAAAGCATAAAGGAATGTTTGAAAGGAGTTTTTTCAAAGAAAGACCTTGGTGACGATGCTTACATATTGAGCATCAAGATCTATAAAGATAGATCAAGACGCTTGATAAGTTTTTCAATGAGTACATACCTTGACAAGATTTTGAAGTAGTTCAAAATGGAATAGTCAAAGAAGGAGTTCTTGCCTGTGTTATAAGGTGTGAAGTTGAGTAAGACTCAAAACCCAACCACCGCAGAAGATAGAGAGAGAATGAAAGTCATTCCCTATGCCTCAGCCATAGGTTCTATAAAGTATGGCAATGCTGTGTACCAGACCTATTGTATACCCTACCCTGAATTTGGCAAGGGAGTACAATAGTGATCTAGGAGTAGATCACTGGACATTGGTCAAAATTATCCTTAGTGGAATAAGGACATGTTTCTCGATTATGGAGGTGACAAAAGGTTCATCGTAAAAGGTTACATCGATGCAAGTTTTGACACTAATCCAGATGACTCAAAGTCTCAATCTAGATACATATTGAAAGTGGGAGCAATTAGGTAAAGTAGCTTAGTGCAGAGCATTGTTGACATAGAAATTTGCAAAATACTTACGGATCTGAATGTGGCAGACCCGTTGACTAAACTTCTCTCACAAGCAAAACATGATCACACCTTAGCACTCTTTGGGCGTTAATCACATAGCGATGTGAACTAGATTATTGAATCTAGTAAACCCTTTGGGTGTTGGTCACATGAAAATGTGAACTATGGGTGTTAATCACATGGTGATGTGAACTATTGATGTTAAATCACATGACGATGTGAACTAGATTATTGACTCTAGTGCAAGTGGGAGACTGAAGGAAATATGCCCTAGAAGCAATAATGAAGTTATTATTTATTTCCTTATATCATGATAAATGTTTATTAGTCATGCCAGAATTGTATTAACCGGAAACATAATACATGTGTGAATACATAGACAAACAGAGTGTCACTAGTATGCCTCTACTTGACTAGCTCGTTGATCAAAGATGGTTATGTTTCCTAACCATAGACATGAGTTGTCATTTGATTAACGGGATCACATCATTAGGAGAATGATGTGATTGACATGACCCATTCCATTAGCTTAGCACACGATCGTTTAGTTTGTTGCTATTGCTTTCTTCATGACTTATACATGTTCCTATGACTATGAGATTATGCAACTCCCGTTTACCGGAGGAACACTTTGTGTGCTACCAAATGTCACAATGTAACTGGGTAATTATAAAGGTGCTCTACAGGTATCTCCGAAGGTATTTGTTGGGTTGGCGTATTTCAAGATTAGGATTTGTCACTCCGATTGTCGGAGAGGTATCTCTGGGCCCTCTCGGTAATGCACATCACTCAAGCCTTGCAAGCATTGCAACTAATAAGTTAGTTGCGAGATGATGTATTACAGAACGAGTAAAGAGACTTGTCGGTAACGAGATTGAACTAGGTATTGAGATACCGACGATCAAATCTCGGGCAAGTAGCATACCGATGACAAAGGGAACAACGTATATTGTTATGCGGTCTGACCGATAAAGATCTTCGTAGAATATGTAGGAGCCAATATGAGCATCCAGGTTCCGCTATTGGTTATTGACCGGAGACATGTCTCGGTCATGTCTACATAGTTCTCGAACCCGTAGGGTCCGCACGCTTAAAGTTCGGTGACGATCGTAATTAGGGTTTTTGTGTTATTGATGAACCGAAGGTTGTTCGGTGTCCCGGATGTGATCACGGACATGAAGAGGAGTCTCGAAATGGTCGAGACATAAAGATTGATATATTGGAAGCCTATATTTGGATATCGGAAACGTTCCGGGTGAAATCGGGATTTTACCGGAGTACCGGGAGGTTACCGAAACCCCCCGGGGGTTATTGGGCCTACATGGGCCCTAAGGGAGAAGATGAGGGCCGGCCAGGGCAGGCCGCGCACCCCCTCCCCCCTAGTCCGAATAGGACAAGGAAGGGGGGGCGGCGCCCCCCTTTTCCTCTTTCTCCCTCCCCCCTTCCTTTTCCAACAAGGCAAGAGGGGGGAGTCCTACTCCCGGTGGGAGTAGGACTCCTCCAGGCGCACCCCTTGGGCCGGCCGCACCCCCCCCTCTCCCTCCTTTATATACGGGGGCAAGAGGGCACCCCATGACACACAAGTTGATCTTCGTGATCGTTCCTTAGCCGTGTGCGGTGCCCCCTTCCACCATATTCCACCTCGGTCATATCGTAGCGGTGCTTAGGAAGCCCTGCGTCGGTAGAACATCATCACCGTCATCACGCCGTTGTGCTGACGAAACTCTCCCTCAACACTTTGCTGGATCGGAGCTCGAGGACGTCACCGAGTTGAACGTGTGCATAACTCGGAGGTGCCGTACGTTCGGTACTTGGATATGTCGGATCGGGAAGACGTACGACTACTTCCTCTATGTTGTGTCAACGCTTCCGTTGCCGGTCTACGAGGGTACGTAGACAAACACTCTCCTCTCTCGTTGCTATGCATCACCATGATCTTGCATGTGCGTAGGATTTTTTTTGAAATTACTATGTTCCCCAACAGAATATTACTGGGCTTTTTTTGTAACCCGGCCCCTCCTGAGCGGGTCTTACCTGGTAGCTATATTCCCAACACCCTAGGTAGACGACACTCGCCGAGGGCAGGAGGATAGTTTTCACAACTTCTCACTAGCGGTATGTTCTAACTGGGTTTGGAGTATTATGGATCATAAACTAAACTAAGACAATATTTCAATCAATCATATTCGCAAAAAAATTCAATCAATCAAGTACTCTAAAACACAATTTCCCATGATTGTGGTCTGGTTAGCGTGTTTTCTAGTTTTTCTTTGTGAGAATATATTTTTGTGAAGATATTTTTGTATGCAAAAGCTCCACTATTGATTTGGACATGTGTCCTCCCATGGTTGGCTGGTTACCGTGTTTTCTATTTTTATTTTCACCACGACTAAGAAACAAACCAATTTTCTGCAGAGATAGATAAAGATGTGTTGCCCTATTATTTGTTTGTTAGGGTTTGCACGTCGGGTATAAAAACTGACAGCGTATATATAACTATCTCTTCACAGGTACGTGCCCTTCGATCGTCGGTTCCGCGTAGTGCTGGATAATTCGTTGGACAAGCCATGGATCACGTACCCATCGAAGACTCCTTGGAATCGCTCCGGATCGACTCCTCGCCGCCGCGTGATGCGTCGGCGCCGGAGCCGGCGCTCGACGAGCCCACGGCCCCCCTGTTCCAGATCCAGGGAAGACAGCAGCGCCAACCCGTCGCCGCCCGCACGGGCCCTGGCCCGTAGCTCTTCCGTCCGCTTTCATGGCGCCGGCCGCCCACGACGGCCACGGCGACGATGCCCACGTCGTCGGTCAGGGTCAGTCCAGACACGGCGATTCCGCGGCGCGGCAGCAAATCCGGTGGGAGCCGGAGGCGAAGGCGTGCGCCCAATGCCACAGGACGGGCACGCCGCAGTGGCGGACCGGCCCGGACGGGCCGGGCACGCTGTGCAACGCGTGCGGCATCCGGTACAGGATGAGCAGGGAGAAAGCTTGGGCGCAGCTGGCGTCCAGCGCCGGCGAAGTTCCCCGACCATGAACCTGCGCAGCTAGCTAGCTAGCTAGCTGTGCATGCCATGTGTGACACGCGTTTGCTCAAGTTGTTTGCAACAATCAGGAGGAGTACCAATTAGCAATTAGCGAGGTCAATTGATTAGTGTATTATTATACTCCCTCCGTTCCGAATTACTTGTCTCAGATTTGTCTAGATACGGGTGTATCTAGACTTATTTTAGTGCTAAATACATCCGTATCTAAAGAAATCTAAGACAAGTAATTCGGAACGGAGGGAGTACTATAGAAGGTATCTTTTCTTCCTTCTAAGCATGTTTAATGTTTGGGCCATGGGCCGCCGGCAGTCCGGCCGAACGGTTGGACCGGACTAGCCCGAGCCGCCCGATCTAGTGATTACGAGTCGTTCGATGCCTATGTTGACTTCCCCTCTCCCTATTCCTCTCCACAAAGCCCCCTCGTCTGGACATCCTCCGGCCGCAGGCCTTCACCCCCTCACCTGGACCTCCTCTCTCCGCCGCCCCCGTGCTGTTGGATGCTGCACTTGCCACCCGTTGCCGCACTCGCCGCCGTCTTCTCATGTTTCTCGCCAAGATCCACGCATGCAGCAAAAACTTCGCCAACAAAAAAAAGTTGTCAAAAAATAGCTATATGTTGCCGTACCCTGTTGAATCATTTTGAAAACCTGGTTCCAGCAAAATTGAAGCTATGGTTGTAGCAAAAAATTGTTGGTACAAAAAAAAAACTCTGGTAGTAGCAAATGACATCTTCGGTAGTGGCAAAACTCTGAGACGGTTGCAGCAAAAGATAGCCATCACCGCTGTCGACTAACACCGTCGTGGGTGGATGTAGCAAAAATTGGGTGCGGTTCCAGCAAAATCAAAATACGGATATAGCAAAAAAAATGTCTCCGGTTCCAGCAAAATCAAAATATGGTTGTAGCAAAAAACTTGACCGGAAAACTACAGGAGATGTAGCATGCCGTGAAAGAATGAATGCATAGCAAATGTCAACACCCGTGGTAACAAAAAGTGACAAAGGTTGCATCAAAAACACAGTCACCGGTCTCGTATGTCATGGAGATGGGATGTAACAAAAAAAATGACAAACACCAGTAGTAACAGAAAAATAGAACGATTGTAGCAAAAATCGATCGCCGGTTCCAGCAAAAACACCATGAAAGCAGATTTCAGGCAGGAGTGGGTGGCAGCAAAAACATGGGCCGGTTCCAGCAAACCAAACCATGGTTGTAGCGAAAACTCGCCATCGACGAGGTCGATTGCAGCTCGGCCATGGTGACTAGCGCATCCGGTTGCGCATGCCATGGAGAGCGGCGCACCCAGTTGCGGGCGTAGCTGCGCACTCCTCCCAGCTGCTGAATCTCATGGAGGGATTTCTCTCGCTGGAGAAAAAGAGAGAGATGGAGGGGATGGGAGTGACAGAGGAAGAGGATAAGGGAGGGAGGTGGAGAAGAAGATTAAGACAGAAAAAAATGAGAGGGTGGAAGCAGCGAGACGTGGGCTACGATCTGGTGGCATCGAGCGTTGCGCCTGCGACCGGCCGAACGTTTCGGCCGGCGCACTGGCGTAAAACGTTTACCTTGGGCCAATGCTAATTTACGTTCGATAAATTTTTAGCACTGCAAGTTAAATAGCTACTCTTTTGTTTCTATCAAAATTTGTTTTTTTACAAAACATAATACAGACGCAGACACTCACAAACACACACGTGGTTTACCACCAGAAGAATGAAGTTATTTAATTCCTCAAAGTCTAAGGACCTGTTTGTTTGGGTTTTTGCTTCTGCTTTTGCAGCTTTTTCATTTTGATCAAAAATCATAAAAGCTTATAAATAGTTGTTTTTGGCTCCAAAAGCCATAAAAGCTCAAAACATGTTTTTTGGCCAAAGTGAATAAGTTGCTAAAGCAGAAGCAAAACCCAAACAAGGCCTAAGACTTAAATCAGGGTGGGCAGATTCATCAAACTTGCAAACCATACAATTCGCCTTCCTATCTACATCTCTGCATCCGGCGGCCCTTGATGGACCTCGTGCAGGTAACCTTACACGCATATCACATATTGCCCAGTCTAAAAATAAATGTCTCAAATTTAATACAATTTTATATTAAAATTAGTATAAAGTTAAGACATTTATTTTGAGACGAAGAGAGTATATTTACTGGATATTACTTCCTCCGTATCAAAATAAGTGTTCTAAACTTAGTATAACTTTACACTTAAATTAATATCAAATTGACATTTATTTTAGGACGGGGAGTATAATATAGCTTGGCTTTTATGCACGGAAGTATTTGTTGTCAATAGTGAAAAATAACGTATGGTACTGGTAGATACTCATCGTTGATGGGGTTGACATGCTATGATGCCTGTAAACGTCACAATCGGCAATTGTAGAAATATGGATACACAACAACCACGCAATGAGTCGACTCGTATACTAACGAGAATCAAACATGGATATCTTTGCGAACCAACCTGTGGTTGGATGGTTAGAGGGATTGTGGTATCCCCAGCCCACCAGGGTTCAAATCCTGGTGCTCGCATTTATTCCTGGATTTATTTCAGGATTTCCGGCGATGCGCATTTAGTGGGAGGAGATCTTCCCGTCGACGACGAGGTGCCTACGGTGACTTCGTAAATTTCAAGATGATATGCCGGCTCAGTCTTTCGAAGGTGCTCATAGGGGTAGGGTGTGCGTGTGTGAGTTCATAGGGGTGAGTGTATGCGCGTGTATATGAGCGCTTGTGTCTGTACTGCTGTTCAAAAAAAAGCATGAATATCTTTTAACTGGGATTAGCTACGGAAAACTGTCAACCCGATGAAAGCCAAACCCTTGACTAGTCCCAACTTTCTTTAGTGATCCTTCCGTAGTCGCGGCACTCGCGCGACCCCTATGCTCCTCCTCCTCCTTCTCCCACGCTGGCCGCCGTCAATCGCCTTCGCCCCTGCTCACTAACCTGGACTCGAAGTGATTCTACACTCATGAGATGGCGCAACGAGACTGAAAGACAGGAGAAGGGAAGAAATGCAATGGAAGAGGCAGCACTCCGTTGAGGGATTTGGGGAGGAGACCCCGGAATTGAGATAGAAACTCACCTTTTTTTTTTAGTAACACACACCTCACTTTTTTTTTGAGGGTCACACACCTCACCTCGGCAGTGTACTCACTGTGTCCCAGCTTCCAAGCCCATCCGTCTCCCCTATGTGGACCAGGCCCACAAAAGTACGGGCCAGTCCCTCGCCCGCACGACCCAGGTTACACGTCAGTTCGGCCCGCTCCGTGTACCCACCCATCGCTCTCCCGTACGAGACGGACACGGCCGGGGAACGCTCCCAGATCGCCGCCGCGTAGCCTTTCGCCGCCGGGTTCGACGAGGGAGCCGGGGCCAGTACTGGCCGGGGCACGCAAGCCGGCCTATAGCCTGTAGAGAGACTGGTTCGGGGTTGTGGGCCAGCGGCGCGGCAACATCGTGGGTGGTGGGGCGGACGCGTATCTCTACGACGACCCGGAAGACGCCGCCGCCATCTCGGCGCTCCTCGGCTCCCACTTCGACGGCGCTAAGGTCGACGCTCAAGTGCCTCCTCGCCCTCATCTCGCAGGGCTTCTACGTCGCCCACCTCTTCCGGCAGGTCCCGCTAGCGTCCCACTCCTCGTCTCGTCTTATGTCATCTCACGCCGCGAATTCCGGAGACTGAATTGCGTGTGTGCTTGCGGCGCAGGCGGTCAAGAACGTGCCGGCATAGTCGCTTGAGGACCTCTACCTGCTCCACTACGCCGGCGAAGTAAGCTCACCCCCCTCCCTGCCTGTGATAAGTCAAGCCAAACCCTAACTAGATTCGTCTGCAGTTTTATTCCCGTGATTAGTCGAGCTAAATCCTAAGTAGATTCGTTTGCATTTCTTTCCTGCATGTGGTTAGTCGAGGCAGATCGGAGCCAAGTGGGAAATTTAAAAACAATCTCGTTATGAAAATCTAGTTCTTTGGATGCTTGGACCATGAAATTGCTGCCATTGCAATTTTGATATGTTATTAAAATAAAATCTTCTGATGTTGTGGACACTTGCGTTTGACACTTGTGAATCTTGATTCTAGATGTGAGTGTCAGTAAGCTCATCACCTCAGATATATGCCAGTCTTGTCTGAACTGAATCGACAAGAGTCATTTGTCTGAACTGTGTCTAGATGTGGGTGGCCGACAGGTGGCTACTTTTCTTACAAAAGAGGAGAATAATCTTTGATATGGTATGGTATAGCATAAAGATGCTTGCATCACAATCTTGTTATAGTTTCTTAGTTGTTTGGATGCATTGGGCATAGGACTGGAATAATATGAACATCTTAGAGCATCTCTAGCAGATTCCCTAAACTTTGATCCCTTTAATTGACATTTTGTTTCAAGCAATTCATTGAACACTTCGCCTGCAAGCACGCCGTACACACATATTGAGCTAAATCCACCGCACGCACATTGATCTTGATAAATCCATCATCCATACATTGAAAAAAAAACCTTTGGCAGCTTTCCATTATGAACTGAAACCAACTAATTCAAACCATCATATAGATTCCGGCGAAATAAACAGTTGACATGGTTGCTGCCATTGTCCGTACGCCACAAATCAAACCCAACCCAAGTCAAAAGCTAGTGCTCTAGTTTCTCATCAAATCTACATGAAATTTATACATATACATACTACACAGCTGGCTCCCATCCGTCATCCTCTCCCTTTTCTCTCGCTCGCCGCCAAGTGGGCCTTAGCTATTGAGTAATGCTATGCGATCCATGCGATTTAGCAATATGCTTAGGAAGCAGTGGAAGAAAACAGCCCGCCTAGGCGAAGCTTAATGATACTAGGATCTAGGCAACAAGAAAATGCCTAGCAATATCCTCGTAAGGAAGTTTAGATCTCTATACAATGAGCTCCAATATTATTATGGGCTTATAAGGATGGCTAGTAGAGTTTGTTAATAATTCTGGCAAATATATTTTGTGTAGATGATCCATAGTATCCATAGATTGATTCTGCTATATCATGTAATATTTTATTCAATGTCTTGTGGAACTGTTGATCATTATCTTGACATAAGGCCAAATTAGTGTCAGTAACTAGTTATGAGGGTTGCACACATCAATCCTGGAGGCAGATTTGTTACTACCTAATGTTAATATACTTGATGCTGATGGATGAAAGATAAAATTATGAACTACTCCCTCTGTTTTGGTATAGAAGTCCCATGTGTACCATTGGAGTATACCCATTAGAATATAATACATACATCCAGGAACATGCCTGGTCTTTCTATATCGAAACAGAAGGAACTAGTTTGTATTTAAATTATATGACTGGATTTCATATACCTGGTCTCGTCCTGTCAAATTTACGCTTGCTATTTCTGTACATATTTGGGGATAGTTGGTGCAAACCTCTATGCAAGTGATCTGTCTGCACACTTCAATGATGGATCGTGCACTTTAGTAGCTGGTATTTAGGCTATTGATATTTTTGCTCACTCAGGGAATAATTCTTGATGCTTAATTTTCAGCCCATTCTATCTGTTGCTAACACCACCCTCTTGGAGCAACATGTAACAAATAAGAATGTTACAGTTTATTGAATAAGAATGTTACATGTAAGATATCTCGCATGAATCTATTATCTTTGGTTTGTTTGTATATATTTTCTCCCTCTGTTGTCTTTTCATGTTACCATGACCAAAGCTTCCTTAAAACTTTGCTTAAATATTTCCTTCGACATTCTTCTGTGTTTTTTATTGTTATTCAATATATACGTGTTTATCTAGCTGCCAATCTTCATTAGCTCCCTTATGTTGCACATGGTATACGCTAGATGGGAATCGCCAATGTTGCTTGAGAATCTTGCTTGGTGAGTTGATCCCTCCATTTTTCTTGGTGGTTCTGAAATTTCTGTATATTACATTGCTTTGTTTTTGGATATGTTTCGTCTGGTTTGCACTTGTTCTGTATGGTGCATTGTATGTTTTGTTCTATACATATTCTCATGTGCAAACTACATTTTTTGCAGAATCGTGCCAGAAATCCAACAGGGCTACTACCCTCCCCGTCCTCGGGCAAACTGGGGTGTGCCCGATGCACCAGCAACACAGCAGCCTGGAGCTTATCCTAGCGCACCACCATAGTATGGCCAGCAACCTTATGGCAGAGCAGCCCCCCTGGCACTGGCTATGACTACTATAACCAATAGCAACAACCCCAACAGCAATAGTCTGCCACTGGAACTGCTGCACTTGCTGATGCTAGCAACTACAATTACAACAAGCCTGCTACTCATGCTTCACAAGGTTATGGTGATTATATGTACTCTCAACAGAGTGGTGGGCATCAAGCTTATGATTACTCTGGTTATCAGACCCAAGGACTATCTTACTTGCAGCTGCCTGGATATGATCAGCAGAACTATGGGGCATCTGGGGCATCAGCTGCTAACTCAACTCAGGATGGTGGTACTGCACCAATTAAATCTATGGTGGTCTAGGTGGCGCTGGTCAAGCATCTTCAGGGCAGCAGACTTCAACTCCAGCCACTGGAGGCCAACCGGGTTATCCTAATCAACCACCTATACTTGTGTTGCTGCATCAAGCTACACGGTGCAAGGGTCTGCCCCTCGATCTGGGTACGTTGCTCCACCGACACAGCCTCGCTATGATATGCAGCCACCACCACAGGGCATGTATGGCCAGAGTGCTTATGGGCGTATTCTGCTAAACTTACAACACCTGTTGCGTCCCAGGATCAATCCATTGTTGGACCTGCGCCTACCACAGCAACTGCCATTCCTGCTCCTGCTAATAGTGCCCCCCCCCCCTCGCACACACACAAAAACTTCTCTGAATTAAGCTACTTGCTCCTGCTTCAGCTACAATCTGGTTTCCTTGGCTCCGCCACTTGAAGCAATATCCTCTAGTTTATCCATATTATCTTATTTGTTATTGCTTGATTGTGAACTTTATATATTGCTTGAGTATTCTGGTTTTGTTGCTCATGTGTGGCTTGTGTGATCAACCCAATGCAGGTTTAAATCGGCGCTTAAACGAAGGCGTATTTCTCCTTCACGCCTTCGACGTCGACCTCCCTTTCCCCCTGGTGCAGTACTGTTTAATCGGGCAGACCTGTTCTGGCCCACAATACCATTTCGCTTTTCCTAAAATCTAGGGTACTTCCAAAATTCATCTAAAATTTCCTCTTTCCAATGATACTACTTATGTAAATTTTGGAGCCCCTTGCACATATTGTTTATTGATTGTGTGTTAATTTTATTTTTCCAATGAGCAGAAATCAGTATCTTTCGAAAGATTCAAGAACGTTTGAGGAGTGACCAGAACCATTGAAGACTTTGCTGAGCAAGGCAAGCAACCTACTTTGATCATCTTGAACCCATATTTACATTACACTTAGAATTATTTTTCATGCATAAAGTATTGTTTACTAGTATTGCTATGTTAAGTAAATTAGCTAGGTTTTAGCTATGCCATATGTGCTTGATATTGACACCCCTTTGACATTCTTATGCTAAGTAAATTAGCTAGGGTTTAGCTATGCCCTATGTGCTTGATATTGATACCCTCCTTTGGCATACCTAATAGACCTCCTTTCTAACCATGTTACCATGTACTGGTCACAAATAAATGTGGGTCATATGTGCAACTTTAATACTAATGCTTAGCCATGCTAGTCGCATAAATCATAGGACTTGGGAAGAATCTTTGTTATTCATAAATGTTTTATAAAAATCCAAGGGTGTCACTAGTGCCCATGGGATGATTATGAAAATAAGGTTTTACAAAATGGAGATGAAGTGGAGATTTAGTTAGGTGATTGTGATCTTGACGAGATAGCCAAAGATGTTTGGTGGATTATGAAAATTTATGTCTAGTAAATGAGCATGGTGGTTATTATATTGGTGGATAAATGGATCTTTAATAAACTTGAAGCAATTTGGATTTAGTTAGGCGATTATGATCTTGAACCAAATTTCATGGTGGATTACGAGATTTTGATGCATTTATTTAGTTCATTGTGATCTTAAGGAGATAGTCAAAGATGTTTGGCGGATTAATTAATCTTGGACAATTTGGATTTAGTTAGGTGATTGTGATATTGAACCGTATTTCATGATGGATTATGACATTTTAGCTAGATTTAGTTATGTGATTTGATCTTGAGAAGATAGTAAAAAAGTTTGGTGGATTATGAGAGTTTAGGTATGGTATATGAGCATGGTGATTATTATATTGGTGGATAAATAGATCTTTAATTTTGTTTGGAACATTTTGAATTTAGTTAGGTGATTATGATCTTAAACCAAATTTCACGGTTTAGTTAGGTGATTGTGATCTTGACGAGGTAGTAAAGGATGTTCGGTGGATTATGTGAATTTAGGTCTAGTAGGTGAGTATGGTGGTTATTATATTGGTGAATAAGTAAAATTTTAATAAACTCAAGAAAATTTGGATTTAGTTAGGCGATTGTGATCTTGAACCAAATTTCATGGTGGATTACGAGATTTTAGATGGATTTAGTCAGTTGATTGTGATCTCGAGGAGATACTCAAAGATATTTGATGGGTTAATTAATCTTAAACAATTTGGATTTAGTTAAGCTATTGTGATATTGAACCGAATTTCACGATGATTTATCTAATTTTAAGTGGATTTAATTAAGTTATTATGATCTTGAGAAGATGGTCAAAGATGTTCGGTGGATGTTAAGATTTTAGGTCTAGTATGTCAGCATGGCAACTATTAATATTGGCAGATAAACAGACCTTTAATTTAGTTTAAAACAATTTGAATTTAGTTTGGTGATTGTGATCTTTTAACCAAATTCATGGTGGATTTTGATGTTTCGGTTGGATTTAGTTAGGTGATTGTGATCTTGACGAGATAGTCAAAGATGTTCGATGGACTATGTGAGAATTTATGTCTATTAGTGAGCATGGTGGTTATTATATTGGTGGATAAATGGATTTTTAGTAAACTTGGAGTAATTTGGTTTTCGTTAGGCGATTGTGATCTTGAACCAAATTTCATGGTAATTACGAGATTTTAAAGGGATTTAATTAGTTGATTGAGATCTTGAGGAGATAGTCAAAGATGTTTGGTGGATTAATTAATATAAACAACTTGGATTTAGTTTGGTGATTATGATATTGAACCAAATTTCTTAGTGACTTATTTAATATAAACAATTTGGATTTAGTTAGGTGACAGTGATCTTAACGAGATAGTCAAAGATGCTTGGTGAATTATGTTTATTTAGGTCTAGTAAGTGAGCATGGGGGTTTAGCCTTGATGGGAAGGTGGTGCATCATAAGGACACCTTTAGATATTTGGGGTCTATGCTGCAGAAGGATGGGAATATCAATGAAGATGTGAATCATCGAATCAAAGTTGGATGGATGCAGTGGCGCCAAACTTCTCGCATTCTCTATGACCAAAAGAGTGGCACAAAAGGTAAAAGGCAAGTTCTATAGGATGGTGGTTTGACCCGTAATGTCATATGGCGCTGAGTGTTGGCCGACTAAAAGGCGACATGATCAACAGTTAGGTGTGGTGAAGATGCGCATGTTGAGATGGATGTGTGGTCACACAAGGAAGGATCGAGTCCGGAATGATGATATACGAGATAGAGTTGGGGTAGCTCCGATTGAAGAGAAGCTTGTCCAACATCGTCTGAGATGGTTTGGACATATTTAGAGCAGGCCTCCGGAAGCACCAGTGCATTGCGGACAACTAAAGCATGTCGATAATGTCAAGAGAGATCAGGGTAGACCAAACTTGACATGGGAGGTGTCCGTAAAGAGGGATTTGAAGGACTGGAGTATCACCAGAGAACTAGCCATGGACATGGGTGCGCAAAAGCTTGCTATACATGTGGCAGAACCATGAGTTGGTGGCGAGATCTTATAAGTTTCATCTCTAGCCTACCCTAACTTGTTCGGGACTAAAGGCTGTGTTGTTGTTATTTTAAATGAGCATGGTGGTTATTATATTAATGGATAAATGGCACTTTAGTAAACATGGAGAAATTCGGATTTAGTTAGGCGATTGTGATCTTGAACAAATCTCACGGTGGATTACGGGACTTTCAGTGGATTTAGTTAGTAGATTGTGATCTTGGGAGATGTCAAAGATGTTTGGTGGATTAAGTAATCTTGAAAATTTTGGATTTAGTTAGGTGATTGTCATATTGAACCAAATTTCTTGGTGATTTATTTGATTTTAGTTGGATTTAGTTAGGTGATTGTCATATTGAACCAAATTTCTTGGTGATTTACTTGATTTTAGTTGGATTTAGTTAGTTGATTGTGTCTTGAAAAGATAGTCAAAGATGTTCTCCTACTGTGCGCCCTTGACCTTGACGATAGGTAGCGCCATGTTCTCGGGCGCGTCCCGTGGGTAAAATCCAGGTATGCGCCAATTGTCCGAGCTCTTGCTCGCCATTGGTGGTGCTTGAGCGTGCGGTTATGGTGTCACCCAGGAAGGGAACATGGGATGTGGGATCAAGACAGCACACATAGCAACCCGCCACCAGGCAACGGATGCCCATCCGGACTTACAGGGAGCGGAGGTGGACACAAAGGTGGATGTTGATCTCCATGGCAGTTTCAATAGTGCGCTCATCAGTAAGAGCAGCATGAGCAAGAAGATCCTAGATACACTTCTCTTAGGAAATAAAGAAGCCATTAAAGGTAGAAGTAACCTCAATCTCAAGGAAGTAGCGACTTCTTTAGTAAATATGGAGCAATTACGAGATTTTTCAATGGATTTGGTTGATTGTGATCTTGAGGAGCAGATAGTTAAAGATGTTCGGTGTATCAATTAATCTTGAATAATTTGGATTTAGCTAGGTGATTGTGATAATGAACCAAATTTCTCTGTGATTTATGAAATTTTAGTTGGAATTCCTTAGGTGATTGTGTCTTGAGAAGATAATCAAAGATATTTCATGGATTATGAGATTTTAGGTCTAGTAGATGAGCATGGTGATTATTATATTGATGGATAAACAAATATTTAATTTACTTTTGAACAATTTGGATTTAGTTAGGTGATTGTGATATTTTAACCTAATTTTACGGTGGATTATAAGGATTTGGTTGGATTTAGTTAGTTTATTGTGATTTTAACAAGCTAGTAAAAGATGTTCGGTGGATTATGTGGATTTAGGTCTAGTAGGTGAGCATGTTGATTATTATATTGGTGGATAAATGAATCTTTAATAAATTTGGAACAATTTGGATTTAGTTAGGCGATTGTGATTTTGAACCAAATTTTATGGTGGATTGAGATTTTTTATGGATTACATAGTTGATTGTGATCTCGAGGGCATAATCAAAGATGTTTGGTGGACTAACTATTCTTGAACAATTTGGATTTAGTTAGGTGGTTGTGATACTGAACCGAATCTCACGCTGGGTTATGAGATTTTAGGTGGATTTAGTTAAGTGATTGTGTCTTGAGAATATAGTCAAAGATATTTGCTGGACTATGATATTTTAGGTTTTGTAGATGAGAATAATGATTATTTTTTATGGATAAAAAGATCATTAACTTAGTTTGGAACAGTTTCGATATAGTTAGGTGAGTGTTATTTTTCAACAGATTCATGGTGGATTGGAGGCTTTTTTGGATTTAGTTAGGTGGATGTGATCTTGACGAGATAGTCAAAGATGTTTGATGAATGATGTTAATCTAGGTCTAGTAAATGAGCATGGTGGTTTATTATATTGGTGGATAAATGGATCTTTAATGAACATGAAGCAATTTGGATGTAGTTAGGCGATTGTGATCTTGAACAAAT
The DNA here is from genome assembly GCF_018294505.1 of Triticum aestivum. Classification (NCBI taxonomy): domain Eukaryota; kingdom Viridiplantae; phylum Streptophyta; class Magnoliopsida; order Poales; family Poaceae; genus Triticum; species Triticum aestivum. The sequence continues at coordinate 747,358,965 of NC_057797.1, forward strand.
TTGACGGTGGATTATAAGATTTTCAATAGATTTAGTCAGTAGATTGTGATCTTGAGGAGATAGTCAAATATGTTCGGTGGATTAATTAATTTTGAACAATTTGGATTTAGTTAGGTGATTGTGATATTGAACCAAATTTCTCTATGGTTTATGAGATTTTCGTTGGATTTAGTTAGGTGATTCTGTCTTGAGATGATAATCAAAGATGTTTGGTGGATTATGAGATTTAGGTCTAGTAGATGTGCATGGTGATTACTATATTGGTGAATAAACAAGTATTTCATTTAGTTTGGTTATTGTGACCTTTTGACAAATTTTTACGGTGGATTATGAGGTTTTAGTTGGATTTACTTAGGTGATTAGGATCTTGACGAGCTAGTAAAAGATGTTTGGTTGATTATGTGAATTTAGGTCTAGTAGGTAAGCATGTTGGTTATTATGTTGATGGATAAATAATTTTTTAATGAACTTGGAAAATTTTGAATTTAGTTTGGCGATTGTGATCTTGAACCAAATTTTATGGTGGATTATGAGATTTTTGATGGATTAGTTAGTTGATTGTGATTTTAAGGAGTAGTAGTCAAAGATGATCGGTGTATTAATTAATTTTGAACAATTAGGCTTAGTTAGGTGATTGTGATATTGAACCAAATTTTTGTGTGATTTATGAGATTTTAGTCGGGTTTAGTTAGGTGATTGTGTCTTGAGATGATAATCAAAGATGTTTAGTGGATTATGAGATTTAGGTCTAGTAGATGAGCATGATGATTACTATATTGGTGAATAAACAGATATGTAATTTAGTTTGGGACAATTTGGATTTAGTTAGGTGATTGGGATCTTGATGAGGAAGTCAAAGATGTTTGGTATATTAATTAATCTTGAACAATTTGGATTTAGTTAGGTGATTGTGATATTGAACCAAATTCCTATGTGATTTATGAGATTCTAGTTGGATTTAGTTAGGTGGTTTTGTCTTGAGAAGATAATCAAAGATGTTTGGTGGATTATGAGATCTTAGGTCTAATAGATGAGCATGGTGATTATTATATTGATGGATAAACAAATATTTAATTTAGTTTGCAAATTAGATTTAGTTAGGTATTGTGATCTTTTAACCTTATTTTACGGTGGTTTATAAGGTTTTTGTTGGATTTAGTTAGGTGATTGTGATTTTGGAGGGCTAGTATAAATGTTCAGTGGATTATGTGTATTTAGGTGTAGTAGATGGGCATCTTGATTATTATATTGGTGAATAAATGGATGGTTAGTAAACATGGAGCAATTTGGATTTAGTTAGGTGATTGTGATCTTGAGGAGATAGTCAAAGATGTTCGATGCATTATTTTTCTTGAACAATTTGGATTTAGTTAGGTGGTTGTGACATTGAACCAAATTTCTTTGTGATTCATGAGATTTTAGTTGGATTTGGTTAGCTGATTATGTCTTGAGATGATAATCAAAGATGATTGGTGGATTATAAGAGTTTAGGTCTAGTAGACGAGCAGGGTGATTACTATGTTGGTGAATAAACAGATATTTAATTTAGTTTGGAACAATTTGGATTTTGTTAGGTGATTGTGATCTTCTGACCAATTTTAGGTTTAATAGATGAGCATGGTGATTATTATATTGGTGGATAAATGAATCTTTAATAAATTTAGAACAACTTGAATTTAATTATACGACTGTGATCTTGAGGAGGAGATAATTAAAGATGTTTGGTGTATCAATTAATCTTGAATAATTTGGATTTATCTAGGTGATTGTGATGTTGAACCAAATTTCTGTGTGATTTGTGAAATTTTAGTTGGAATTAGTTTGGTGATTGTGTCTTGAGAAGATAATCAAAGATATTTCATGGATTATGAGATTTTAGGTCTAGTAGATGAGCATGGTGATTATTATATTAGTGGATAAACAAATATTTAATTTAGTTTTGAACAATTTGGATTTAGTTAGGTGATTGTGCTCTTTTGACCTAATTTTACGGTGGATTATAAGGATTTGGGTGGATTTAGTTAGTTTATTGTGATTTTGACAAGCTAGTAAAAGATGTTCGGTGGATTATGTGGATTTAGGTCTAGTAGGTGAGCATGTTGATTATTATATTGATGGATAAATGAATCTTTAATAAATTTGGAACTATTTGGATTTTTAGTTAGCCGATTGTGATTTTGAACCAAATTTTATGGTGGATTGAGATTTTTTATGGATTAGTTAGTTGATTGTGATCTCGAGGGGATAGTCAAAGATGTTTGGTAGACTAACTATTCTTGAACAATTTGGATTTAGTTGGGTGGTTGTGATACTGAACCAAATTTCACGCTGGTTATGAGATTTTAGGTGGATTTAGTTAAGTGATTGTCTTGAGAATATAGTCAAAGATATTTGCTGGACTATGAGATTTTAGGTTTTATAGATGAGAATAGTGATTATTTTATTGGGGGATAAACAAATCTTTAATTTAGTTTGGAACAATTTTGATAGTTAGGTGATTGTTATTTTTCAACGGATTTATGGTGGATTTGAGGCTTTTTTGGATTTAGTTAGGTGGATGTGATCTTGACGAGATAGTCAAAGATGTTTGATGAATGATGTTAATATAGGTCTAGTAAATGAGCATGGTGGTTTATTATATTGGTGAATAAATGGATCTTTAATGAACATGAAGCAATTTGGATGTAGTTAGGCAATTGTGATCTTCAACAAATTTCACGATGGATTATAAGATTTTCAATAGATTCAGTCAGTAGATTGTGATCTTGAGGAGATAGTCAAATATGTTCGATGGATTAATTAATTTTGAGCAATTTGGATTTAGTTAGGTGATTGTGATATTGAACCAAAATTCTCTATGGTTTATGAGATTTTCGTTGGATTTAGTTAGGTGATTCTGTGTAGAGATGATAATCAAAGATGATTGGAGGATTATGAGATTTAGGTCTAGTAGATGTTTATGGTGATTACTATATTGGTGAATAAACAAATATTTAATTTAATTTGGTGATTGTGACCTTTTGACAAATTTTTACGGTGGATTATGAGGTTTTAGTTGGATTTTCTTAGGTGATTGGGATCTTGACGAGCTAGTAAAAGATGTTTGGTTGATTATGTGAATTTAGGTCTAGTAGGTACATGTTGGTTATTATGTTGATGGATAAATACTTTTTTAATGAACTTGGAAAATTTTGAATTTAGTTCGGCGATTGTGATCATCAAACCAAATTTTATGGTGGATTATGAGATTTTTGATGGATTAGTTAGTTGATTGTGATTTTAAGGAGTAGTAGTCAAAGATGTTCGGTGTATTAATTAATCTTGAACAATTAGGCTTTAGTTAGGTGATTGTTATTGATCCAAATTTTTGTGTGATTTATGAGATTTTAGTCGGGTTTAGTTAGGTGATTGTGTCTTGAGATGATAATCAAAGATGTTTAGTGGATTATGAGATTTCGGTCTAGCAGATAAGCATGATGATTACTATATTGGTGAATAAACAGATATGTAATTTAGTATGGGACAATTTGGATTTAGTTAGGTGATTGGGATCTTGATGAGGAAATCAAAGATGTTTGGTATATAAATTAATCTTGAACAATTTGGATTCAGTTAGGTGATTGTGATATTGAACCAAATTCCTATGTGATTTATGAGATTCTAGTTGGATTTAGTTAGGTGGTTGTGTCTTGAGAAGATAGTCAAAGATGTTTGGTGGATTATGAGATCTTAGGTCTAATAGATGAGCATGGTGATTATTATATTGATGGATAAAGAAATATTTAATTTAGTTTGCAAATTAGATTTAGTTAGGTATTGTGATCTTTTAACCTTATTTCACAGTGGTTTATAAGGTTTTCGTTGGATTTAGTTAGGTGATTGTGATTTTGGAGGGCTAGTATAAGATGTTCGGTGGATTATGTGTATTTAGATGTAGTAGATGAGCATCTTGATTATTATATTGGGTCATAAATGGATGTTTAGTAAACATGGAGCAATTTGGATTTAGTTAGGTGATTGTGATCTTGAGGAGATAGTCAAAGATGCTCGGTGGATTAATTTTTCTTGAACAATTTGGATTTAGTTAGGTGGTTGTGACATTGAACCAAATTTCTCTGTGATTTATGAGATTTTAGTTGGATTTGGTTAGCTGATTATGTCTTGAGATGATAATCAAAGATGATTGGTGGATTATAAGATTTTAGGTCTAGTAGACGAGCAGGGTGATTACTATGTTGGTGAATAAACAAATATTTAATTTAGTTTGGAACAATTTGGATTTTGTTAGGTGATTGTGATCTTCTGACCAATTTTAGGTTTATTAGATGAGAATGGTGATTATTATATTGGTTGATAAATGAATCTTTAATAAATTTAGAACAATTTGAATTTAGTTATACGACTGTGATCTTGAGGAGGAGATAGTTAAAGATGTTTGGTGTATCAATTAATCTTGAATAATTTGGATTTAGCTTGGTAATTGTCATGTTGAACCAAATTTTTGTGTGATTTATGAAATTTTAGTTGGAATTAGTTAGGTGATTGTTTCTTGAGAAGATAATCAAAGATATTTCATGGATTATGAGATTTTAGGTCTAGTAGATGAGCATGGTGATTATTATATTAGTGGATAAACAAATATTTAATTTAGTTTTGAACAATTTGGATTTAGTTAGGTGATTGTGATCTTTTGACCTAATTTTACTGTGGATTATAAGGATTTGGGTGGATTTAGTTAGTTTATTGTGATTTTGACAAGCTAGTAAAAGATGTTCAGTGGATTATGTGGATTTAGGTCTAGTAGGTGAGCATGTTGATTATTATATTGATGGATAAATGAATCTTTGATAAATTTGGAATAATTTGGATTTAGTTAGGCGAATGTGATTTTGAACCAAATTTTATGGTGGATTGAGATTTTTTATGGATTAGATAGTTGATTGTGATCTCGAGGGGACAGTCAAAGATGTTTTGTGGACTAACTATTCTTGAACAATTTGGATTTAGTTAGGTGGTTGTGATACTGAACCGAATCTCACACTAGGTTATGAGATTTTAGGTGGATTTAGTTAAGTGATTGTGTCTTGAGAATATAGTCAAAGATATTTGCTGGACTATGAGATTTTAGATTTTGTAGATGAGAATAATGATTATTTTTTTGATGGATAAAAAGATCATTAATTTAGTTTGGAACAGTTTCGATATAGTTAGGTGAGTGTTATTTTTCAATAGATTCATGGTGGATTGGAGGCTTTTTTGGATTTAGTTAGGTGGATGTGATCTTGACGAGATAGTCAAAGATGTTTGATGAATGATGTTAATCTAGGTCTAGTAAATGAGCATGGTGGTTTATTATATTGGTGGATAAATGGATCTTTAATGAACATGATGCAATTTGGATGTAGTTAGGCGATTGTGATCTTGAACAAATTTCACGGTGGATTATAAGATTTTCAATTGATTTAGTCAGTAGATTGTGATCTTGAGGAGATAGTCAAATATGTTCGGTGGATTAATTAATTTTGAGCAATTTGGATATAGTTAGGTGATTGTGATATCGAACCAAATTTCTCTATGGTTTATGAGATTTTCGTTGGATTTAGTTAGGTGATTTTGTCTAGAGATGATAATCAAAGATGTTGTTGACACCTGATTTTGGCAAGATACAGAGTGAAAGGGTTTTCAGCATGAGAAAGTTTCATATCGTCGAGTGGAACAACTTTGATGTTTAGTCTATCGCCATTCGACCTCATCTCAGTGGCCGAAGCTGTACTCCGAGTGACAAAATTTAATGTTCTGAGTACTTTTCGACCGATTACGCCCTCAATATGGCCTCATATGAAGGATCACACTTAAGGAATTGTCTTCGTCTCGTCGAGGCAATCGATTTTGATATATAAATCATGTCAATCCGAGTTCATATGCAAAAGTTAGAGGCAATACACTGCAGACCGAACCTCAACGGAAATATGGCGCGAGGTGCCAGACACTTGTCTGATGGGTTGTGCGAGTAATTCGGCCATCAAGACGGCCTTGAATGGAAAAACCTTCAACACAGAAAAGTTTCGTCTCGTCGAGCCGATCGATTTTCATATATAATTCGTCTCAATCCGAGGTCGTATGAGGCCCGGAGAGACAAATCAAGATCAGGCTATGTTTTCAGTCGGAAAATCCGAGTGAAAAGTTTACCATCCGAGTGAAAGTTTACGGTCGAGTGAAAATTTACCGGTCGAGTGAAAGTTTGCTGACCGGATGAACTTATTATTATCCAAGTGGAAATATAGTCATCCGAGTGGAAATATGGTCATCCGAGTGAAAATATTGTCATCCGAGTGAAAATTGTATTCCGAGTGAAAGACTCTAAACATCCGAGTGAAAAGTCCAGTCGGACGATCCAAGTGAATGACTCTAATGCGAGTGGATGAGCTCGAATCCGAGTGAAATTGAACATATGCCTGAAAGTTTATCAAGATGACCTCGGATGAAGGAGTGTTCAATACAGAAGTTGTGCGTATCATCAAGACGGTAAACTTTGATTTTGGAGTCATGATAATCAGAGATAGTATATAGCCTACAAATTCACTACGAGACTCGGATAATCCAGTCTACCGCAAGACCGAGTCTGACTGGAGGATAAAGATGACCTCGAAAAGTATTCAAGATGGCCTTATTTGAAAAGGTGATCAACATGAGAGTTGTTCGTATCATCGAGGCGCACGAGTTTGATATTTGGGCCGTCTTGATCGGAGATCATATGCAAGCCCGGCGGCCCGCGCAAGAAGAAAGACAGAGTTTGGGCCAGATTCAGACTTAATCCGAGTTGGAATAGAATTAGGACTCTAGGACGTGAATTGATGTAATTTTTCTTGTAAGGAAAGCCTAGATGAATCCTTTACTTGTACGGGAAGTCCAGCCGCCTCTTATATATGTTGGGGGTGATGGCCGATTAAACAACACACAATCGAACAAATCAATATACTACTTTTTCATCTACGTTTTATCTCTCCATCGTTTTTCTCTCTCGTTCTTTGTTGTTCTTTGTGTTTGAGAGCTGCGAATCCCGAGGCTCTAGGGGCGAGCGAATCGACCTAGGGCAGCCCATAGCCGCCGCAATCCCTGACGGGGTCCCTCCCGGGTGCGCGAGGTTTCAGGTCTGTAAAAGCGCCCGTCGACTGTCTTGCGTATCGCGCTGTCGGTCGGGTCTCCTTCGACGTGAGCTGCGGTGCATCACCCCCAGCGTCGAGGGTACACGTGACGTGTTCGTGTGTCAACACACTTTTTGGCGACTCCGCTGGGGAACGAAGATCAATCATCATCATCCACCATGTCCGATCTTCCCAAGCCATCTGAGGTAGACGCCGATAACATCATTAAGCCCAGTCTTGATGAGATATCGGCCGATCATCGCCAAGTCTATGAGGAGTACAAGAAGGCGCGCGAGGAGAAGGACCTGCGGGAGTTCCTTGCAAAATTCAAGAAAGATCGCCAAGGCAACATCACTCCGATTGAAGAAATCAAGTTCCCTCCTCTTCAAACTGAACAGGTTAAACCTTCTGTAAGTACTGCCTTTTCTCCTGAGCAGTGGGCTGAGATTGAAAGTCGTATTGCTGATGGTAACAATCTAGTCTATCAAACTTTCATAGAAAATACTAATGCTCAGAAGAATATATCTCAATCGTCTAGTGGTAATGATGGTGTAGCTGCTAGTGTGCAAAATCCTAATCTGTCTTTGCCCATCTCATTGGCGCCTCCCATGCCGATGAATTATTATCCTACCCAAACAAATCAGATTGTGGCTGCACCCATTAATCCTATTATGAGCATGCCAGGTTCGGTGGCAACGCCGAACCAAACCCTACCTACAGCTACATCCACTCGACCATTACCAAATTATGGGTCGACGTACATGCCACAATTTCTACCTACAGCTAGTAACCCTGCTCCTCCTATGCCACTGCCACAAGCTTCATCGTCCACTATGGATGATGGTCTAGCTAATCTTAGAGAGGAGATGGCTAAAATGCTTCGAGAGAATTTTGGAGTTGAGTTACCTCGGAATCAGATTTACCAAAAGCCATACCCCGAGTACTTTGATGCCATCCAGTGTCCTCCGGGATATAAAATTCCAGATTTTGTTAAATTTAAAGGAGAAGGCACAAAAACCACATGGGAGCATGTTAGTCAATATTTAGCACAATTGGGTGAGGCAGGCTCATTGAATGAATTGAAAGTGCGTTTATTTCCTTTATCATTAGCTGGTACCGCATTTTCATGGTTTTCTTCTTTACCCCATGGTTCCATTCGGGTTTGGTCGCAGCTAGAGCAGAAGTTTCATGATCACTTTTATAGCGGCGACAATGAACTCAAGTTGTCACATCTAACATCGGTTAAACAGAAGCATGATGAATCGGTCTCCGAATACGTCAAGAGATTCAGAGAAACAAAAAACCGGTGTTTTCGTTTGGTGATAACCAAGAGGGACTTGGCAGACCTAGTGCTGAGTGGTTTGAGAACTCCCATTAGAGAAAAGCTAGAAAGCTACGAGTTCTTAAATATCAACCAAGTCTTACAAAGGGCTTTGGCTCAGGAAAGCCGAAGCAAAGACCTCAAAGAAGTGCATAGATACAAAGCCGATCGTCCAAAGATGAATATGGTGGAATATGACAGTGATCACTCAGACGATGAGGGTGATGTTTTTTCTACTGAATTTGTTTGGCCATCTAAGGCCAAACCCTTTACTTGCAATGATCTGAAACCGATTCATAAGAATCATGATGAAGAGATGAAGTTTACTTTTAACATTGCTAAGTGTGATAGAATATTTGATGCTTTGCTGCAGGCTAAGATTATTAGAATATCTCATACTTTACCGCCGTTTGAAGAGCTAAAACGGCGTGCTTATTGCAAGTATCATAATTTTTTTTTCTCATGCTACTAACGATTGCAATGTTTTTCGACGACAGATACAATCAGCCATTAATGACGGACGATTGAACTTTTCTGAGATGCAAGTTGATAAACAACCTTTTTCAATGAATACCATGGGTTTGGAGGGGAAGAAACTACTCATTCGGCCGGAGGTAGCCGAATCTGCTAATAAAGCTAATGTCATTGTTGGTGAGCCCAGGAAAGACAAGGAGGACAGCCAGGTCTTGGGGAGACAAGTTGTGCTTTATAAGCAACCCGATGGCAAGGAAGTGATCAAAATCACCATCAAGAACCCTACACTCGGGGGCCAACCGCAAGTGCAAGAAAATGCTCGTGTTAAACTTGTCAAGCCGAAGAGTCCGGAAGTTGGCAAGTGGAAGAAGAATGAAGCTAAAGTGCAGCGCAAGCGGATCAAGCCAACTTTTGATATGTTGCTGTCCAAGTATGCTAACCACTCGGCCGGTTCTAGTTTCAATCGACCGACTCATCTGAAACGACCAAGGTCACCATCAGCTGATATGTTCAGTCGGTATACAAAATCGAGTGGACCAAGGGCGCAATTTCCAGGAGAGTATACACAATCTGTTTGGGATCGACTTGACTACTCATATAATGGCCGACTCAACATCGGTGACTATCAGTCGACTGGTCAAAATATGCAACCGAGTGGAAATTATCCGAGTGTAAGAATGCACCCAGGTGGAAGTCATCCGAGTGAATTCCATCCGAGTGGATTCCATCCGAGTGAATCCCATCCGACTGGATTCCATCCGAGTAAAAAGGTGCGCTCGAGTGGAAATTTCATGCATCTGGAAAGTCGAAAAGAATGGCATGTTAAATCACCAAGTGTTGCAGCAATTGAGTCGGCAAAAGGCAAGGAGAAAATGGATGCCGACTCACTTATCTTGGGCACCGAAACATTCGCCATACGACAGCCGATTGTGCATAGCAATCCCACTGAGCCGATACTTGCTATCGCGCCAAAGCACTCGGCCAATGACCATGAAGCAAGCACCAGCCAGGTAAAAACAAGAGATCCTAAATACACTCAGCCAAAGTGGTGTCCTCCAGGGCTAACAAAGACACAAAAGAGGAAACTACAGAGATTAAGGAGTCAAGAGATGGCAGAAAAGGAGGCCGAGAAACAAAGGGATAAGTTGTTCAGTGACACTCGACCCATGGTTCCAGCAAAACAAGTGTGGAGGCCTAAACAAATGCAAGATACAATGGCTTCTACATCTATCACAGCAACACCTACATCACCAAAGGAGGACGATGCAACAAATATCACATCGTCTGTGACACTTCTTACTTCTCCTTCACTCGGACAAATTTCAGAATCGGTGGATGCACTCGAAGAGGAGGCTGATATGTTGGACTATGAGTCTACGCCGGTTCGTGAAGGTATGGATATCAATATGGTGTTTTACTTACCTGCTGAGCTTCGTGCTGTAGATGAAGAAGGGGAGGTGGCTCAGCTGGATTTTGGCCCTAAAAATGCAATATTCGAGAAGCCAAAAGAACCAGTAACGCATCTGAAACCATTATATCTTAGAGGGCATATCAATGGGTCGCCGCTCACTCGGATGCTTGTTGATGGTGGTGCTGTGGTAAATCTTATGCCCTATTCGGTTTTCAAGAAATTGGGTTTGCCTGATGAAGAATTGATCAAGACCAATATGGTGCTCAACGGATTTGAAGGCAAAGAAAAAACTGAAGCCAAAGGTGTGATGTATGTGGAGCTTATAGTCGGAAGCAAAACTTTGGCTACTGCATTCTTTGTCGCTGAGGTGCAAGGTAACTACAACGTCATACTAGGCCGTGATTGGGTTCATGCAAACCAGTGCGTGCCATCCACTATGCACCAGATTTTTATTTAGTGGGTTGATGATGAAGTGGAAGTCATTCATGCGGATAACTCGACCTGTGTTGCTTTGGCCGATGCATCGGTGGATTGGCAACATCCCAATGCTACTTGCTTGACGGGACGTGACTTATCAGAGTTTGATTTTCTCAGCGCGACCAAGAATGGTTTTGTGCCCGTCTCTTTAAAGTCGACTGAATGCAATCGGCTCCAAGGTATGATATGTTTAAATGGATTCTAGCTCCGAGTGGTTACAAAAACGTCTTGTGAAATATCGGTCCAGCAAGAACGATATGTATGAGTCTATAGAGGAGTTGGATGACATGGATAAACTTGGACAAGGTTTTACGTCGGCCGATCCATTAGAAGAGGTAGATATTGGAGATGGTTCAGTCACTCGACCGACATTTATAAACAAAAATTTGAAAGCCGGTTGTAAAGCTAAGTTAATCGAGCTATTGAAAGAATATGTTTGTTGCTTTGCATGGGAATATCATGAGATGCCAGGGTTAAGCCGAGAGCTAGTGGAGCATTGTTTACCTATAAAGGCCGGTTTTAGACCATATAAACAGTCGGCCAGAAATTTTAATCCAAAAACATATGACCGGATCAAGGAAGAGATCGGTCGACTGCTTGAAGCTAATTTCATTCGACCTTGCAGGTATGCCGAGTGGATTTCTAACATTGTCCCAGTGGAGAAGAAGGGATCCGACAAGTTGAGGGTGTGCATTGACTTCAGAGATTTGAATAGGGCTACACCCAAAGATGAGTATCCCATGCCAATAGCCGATATGCTTATTAATGATGCTTCTGGACATAAGGTTGTTAATTTTCTAGATGGTAATGCTGGATACAATCAAATTTTTATGGCCGAAGAGGACATGTACAAGGCTGCTTTTCGATGCCCTGGTTTCCTTGGTTTATTTGAGTGGACAGTGATGACATTCGGATTAAAAAATGCTGGCGCCACATATCAAAGGGCTATGAATTTGATTTTTCATGATTTACTCGGTGTCATACTTGAAGTTTATATTGATGATATTGTTGTCAAATCGGATGCTTTTGAATCACACTTGGCTGATTTGCGTTTAGCTTTTGAAAGAATGAAAAAGTATGGACTGAAGATGAATCCTTTGAAGTGTGCTTTCGGTGTGTCAGCTGGCAAGTTTTTGGGTTTCATTATTCATGAAGATGGCATAGAGATTGATCCCAAAAAGATAGAGGCCATACAGAAAGTGGAAGCTCCAACATGCAAGAGAGATATGCAAAAGTTCCTTGGCAAGGTCAATTATTTGAGAAGGTTCATAGCTAATCTATCAGGGAAAGTTGATGCATTTACTCCTATCCTTCGGTTGAAGAATGATGCTGATTTCACTTGGAGGGCAAAACAGCAAGAAGCATTTGATATGATCAAAAACTATTTGTGCACTCCTCCGGTGATGAAAGCACCCAAGCATAGAGAACCCTTCAGGCTTTACATTGCAGCAGAGGAAGGAGTTATTGGTGCTGTTTTGACTCAAGAAACCGAGGCAAAAGAGCATGCTATTACATATTTGAGCAGGCGCTTATTGGACGCCGAGACAAGGTATATATTTATTGAAAAATTATGTCTATGCTTATATTATGCTTGCACAAAACTGAGACATTATTTAGTGCCGAGTGCTTGTGTAGTAGCTTGTCAAACCGATGTCATTAAATACATGTTGCATAGGCCAATTCTTAGTGGTAGAATTGGCAAGTGGGTTTATGCTTTGATTGAATATAATTTGGCTTATGAATCTCTAAAATCCATGAAAGGCCAAATTGTTGCTAATTTCATTGTTGAATATCGGATTAATGACAAGAATGATGTTGATATGAACCTTGTTTCATTAGTACCATGAAGATTATATTTTAATGGTTCAATTTGTAGCAATGGCCAAGGTGTTGGTATTGTTTATATATCTCCTCATGGTGCTGTTTTTGAAGCCTCATGCCGCTTAGAATAATTTTGCACAAACAATCAAGCCGAATATGAAGGATTGTTATTCGGCCTAGAGATGTTACTTGATATAGGTGTGACACATATTGAGGCTTACGGTGACTCGTTACTAGTAGTGCAGCAAATATCTAAAGTCTTTCAGTGTTTGGACGAATCACTTAATGTTTATCTTGATAGATGTCTAGATATAATTTCTACTTTGGATTGTTTTAGCATTGCACATATATCTAGACATGACAATTGGAAAGCAAATGAGTTGGCACAACAAGCATCTGGATATCATGTTGATCATGGCATGTTTCATATTTCTCAAAGTCCGATGTCTTGTCTTACCAGTATAGAAGAGGCCGAACCAGAACCCACTGATTCGGTCATTAACAAAAAATCTAGTGCAGATGACAATTTTGACTGGAGGAAGCCCATTGTTGCTTACTTGCGCAATCCGAGTGAAAGGGTGGACAAGGCTGTTCGGCGTATGGCTTTTAAATATATTATGAGAGATGATGACCTTTATCGCCGAACAGTTGATGATGTTCTTTTAAAGTGCTTGGATGAGGACCAAGCAAGAGTTGCTATGGGAGAGGTACATGAGGGCATTTGTGGTACTCACCAGTCGGCTCCCAAGATGAAATGGTTATTACGACGTGCTGGGTTTTATTGGCCGACATGATTAATGATTGCTACAGATATTATAAAGGGTGCGAAGCTTGTCAAAAATTTGGTGATCTTCAATGGGCTCCTGCTGCTATGTTGCATCCTATTATCAAGTCGTGGCCTTTCAGAGGATGGGGTTTAGACTTTATTGGGCAAATTTATCCATCTTCCTCAAAGGGGCATCGGTTCGTGTTGGTGGCAACTGATTATTTCACTAAATGGTCTGAAGCAGTACCTCTCAAGAACATGACACATACGGAAGTAATTCAATTCATAATCGAGCACATTATTCATAGATTTGGTATTCCTCAAATGTTAACTACAGATCAAAGTTCATCTTTTATGTCACACCAAGTCAGAGAATTTGCCGAATCTTATAATATAAAGTTGCTCAATTCCTCTCCGTATTATGCCCAAGCTAATGGACAAGCCGAGTCTAGCAATAAAATTTTAATCAAACTCATCAAGAAGAAGATTGAGGATAATCCAAGGAAATGGCATGAGTTGTTGTCTGAAGCTTTATGGGCACATCACTACTGGAATCAGCTCATTTGCCATCTGCCAGCTCTTTGCCGTCAGCTAGCGGACGGCAAAGAAGCTCTTTGCCATCAGCTACCCAAAAGCAGACGGCAAAGAAATGGCAGACGGCAAAGAAGCTCTTTGCCGTCCGCGAGCTCTTTGCCGTCTGCCAGCAGACGGCAAAGAATCTTTGCCGTCCGCTGGCAGACGGCAAAGAGAGGTGGCCCCCACCCCCCGCCCGTTTGGAAAAAAACTTAACGGCCCACCTCTTCGCCGTCTGCCAGCAGACGGCAAAGAGGCAAAAGGGCGGACGGCAAAGAGAGGCGGACGACAAA
>NC_057797.1:747374620-747376525 GCF_018294505.1 Triticum aestivum
ACCCCAAAACAGCACCCCGACCCCGACACGGCACCCCGACACCGACAGGACACCCCGACCACCGACACCTCCCGAAAAGGTGTTCTTTGGCCTTCCAGAGGCCGACGGGGTCATATATTTGTGAATTATTAGTTAGGTCATATATTTTTCGATTTTGTTATGAAAACATCATATATAATTGTGTTGATCGTGTAGTTTTAAATATGCAGTTGTTTCATCGCTGCGAGGTTTGGTGTTCGACAACCTCGCCGTGCGTTTGACGAGCTCTTCCCCTTCGTTCGTGGGTGAGCACAAATGACAAGTCCTCCTCCCCCATTAATTATTTGATCTATTCCGATGAAACTTGATAGCTAGCTATATATGTGTCTTGAATCATCAGTATGCGTAACCAATATGTGTCTCCCATTTGAAAGCGTCATAGTTATAAATATGCATGCATTTGCATATTTATAACCTTGATTCTTTCGAATTGTCCAACGCTATCCATGGACAGCCCGAGTATGTGTAGATTGGGTTCGTTTTCCCATATGCTTTGCTCCGGATCCGACGCATATATTTTGTCAGTGCCTCCCATGTTGTTCTCCGGGTACACATCCTATTTGTTTATTGCAGAGACGTGTATCAGGAGAACAACAGGGAGGTGCTGCCGAAATTTTGCGTTGGATCCGGAGCATAGCATGGGAAAATGAACCCAATCTACACATACACGGGTGGGATTAGGACCTATCATTACCTATTAGAGTGTAGGTTGCATGGACGTAATAAAATTGACAAAGTAGATCAACTGATGAATATATACATGGTGAATTACATATATAATTGTTGTGTGTCCAGTAGCTCTGAAAGTCAAGATGAGTGACCGTGCTTGGATGTATACCGGTCACACTGATCAGAACAAATGGAGCGCTGAATGGTTCACAAAAACTAAGGGGTTTGTGCAAGCCGCATTTGCAAATGGCCAAAAGAAAACCTGGTGCCCCTGTTTCCGGTGCGGCAATTGGGAAAAGAAGACAGAGGCTGAAATGGGCAAACACCTGCAGAAGAGTGGTTTTACGCCCGATTATATGGTGTGGACATTTCATGGTGAGTCTGCCCAACGTGACCGAGCTGAGGTGGATTGTCGTCGCACCGACGAGCATGGTACCGGGATGGAAAACATGGTGCAAGGCTATGATGATGCTCGGGATTCGAACGAGGAGATGGAGGAATCTGCAAAGGCCTTCAATGAAATGTTGGAGTCTTCGAAACGTCCGCTCCACGAGCACACTGAGCTTTGTCAGTTGGATGCCATTTCACAAGTAATGGCTCTGAAGGCTCAGTTCAACTTGGGCAGAGAATGCTATGACGCGATTATGACAGTATTTGGATGCTTTCTACCCAAAGGCCATGTAATGCCTGCAAACATGTACCAGTTGGACAAAATCCTCCGTGCACTGAAGATGCCCTATGAGAAGATACATGCCTGTGAGAAAGGATGTGCCTTATTTAGGCTTGACTATGCGGACTTGAACTATTGTCCCATTTGCAAGTCTTCCAGGTATATTATGGTAGACAACGGTATGGGTGAGAAGACACAGACCAAAATCCCCGTTAGTGTTCCTCGGTATATGCCAATCGTACCAAGACTTCAACGTCTTTTCATGGTCGAAGAGACGGCCAGACAGATGACATGGCACAAAACAGGCAAAAGAACCGAACTAGATGCAGATGGGAATCTGATGATGGTACACACATCGGATGGTGTTGCGTGGAAAAAGTTTGATGAATTACATGCTGACAAAGCGGCAGATCCGAGGCATCCTCGAGTCGGCATCAGCACGGATGGGTTCAGTGTGTTTGGTATGACGGCAGCCCAATACAGTTGTTGGCCCGTATTTGTCTTTCCACTCAATCTCCCCCCCCCCC
>NC_057797.1:747376535-747377351 GCF_018294505.1 Triticum aestivum
GGTATGGGTGAGAAGACACAGACCAAAATCCCCGTTAGTGTTCTTCGGTATATGCCAATCGTACCAAGACTTCAACGTCTTTTCATGGTCGAAGAGACAGCCAGACAGATGACATGGCACAAAACGGGCAAAAGAACCGAACTAGATGCAGATGGGAATCTGATGATTGTACACACATCGGATGGTGTTGCGTGGAAAAAGTTTGATGAATTACATGGTGACAAAGCGGCAGATCCGAGGCATCCTCGAGTCGGCATCAGCACGGATGGGTTCAGTGTGTTTGGTATGACGGCAGCCCAATACAGTTGTTGGCCCGTATTTGTCTTTCCACTCAATCTCCCCCCCCCCCTCGGACAGATTATGCAAAGAAAGAACATTTTCCTGACGTTGATAATTCCAGGGCCCAACTATCCGGGGGAAAATATGAATGTGTACATGCAACCGCTTAAGGACGAATTGCAAGAAGCCTGGGATAATGGGTTCAAGACATACGATGCCTATAGCAAACGGAACTTCATAATGCGTGTCTGGTACATGTACTCGACGCATGACTTGCCGGCGTATGCGCTATTCGTTGGCTGGTGTGTGCATGGAAGGTTCCCGTGCCCCACATGCAAGGGAGCTCTTGAGTTTCGTTGGCTTCAGGCCGGTCGCAAGTTTTCTTGCTTCGACATGCATAGAGAGTTCCTGAATCCTCGCCATAAGTTCAGGAAAGACAAGAAGAACTTCATCAGAGGTAGAGTTGTCAAAAACTCTGCACCACATGCATTGACAGGCCAACAGACCCTGGATCAGTTAAACGCTCTCGAGCCAGAT
>NC_057797.1:747687378-747716473 GCF_018294505.1 Triticum aestivum
AAAATATTTAACATATGCAATGTGTGTGAAATAGTGTTCTGGATATAACATATATATAGAGGGGGCGATCCACGAGAAGAGAGTGGAGGTATCATCAGCTTGAGATGTCCATAGAATCGAAGAGAGGGATGATGATGATGATGATGATGTGTGTGTGTGCGCGCGCCTGATCAATAAAGAGTGCCATCGAATTTGTGTGTGCCCACATCAAAGATATAGAGTGGCTGGCCTACTGGAACGTGAGATGGGACATGTGCAGTTTGTCTCCATGGCATGGATACCTACCTGCAGCGCTCGACTATCGGTGTGTGGTGGGGGGAGAGGGAGGCCCAATTAACTATAGAGGTACAATGGCTGGTATATGTGTGGAGGAGGAGAGAGGCCTACCTCATGTATTAAGGAGATTGATCTGCCTCATGTATTAAGGGAGATCGATCGACATCCATGCATATGTGCAGGAGATGAATAAGGTTGGGAGAGACAGAGCTAGAATGTTGGAGGGGGTGGTAGTGGAGTTTCTTCTAACAAATGGTGGGATAGGCTTGCTAGACAAACGGAGGGCACGCCCGCAATATCAATAAGAGAGGAGATGGCTGCTTGTTGTCTGTGCACGTGCGTGCGAGAGACGGGTCAGGAGGCATGCACGAATGATGAGGGGGACGATGTGGTTGTGGTAAGCAGACGTAACTACATAGGAAGATCAATCACCCTTTGTAAGAGAAAGGAGAGACATAACTTGTGAGGTACGTCGATCGATGAGGGGGGGGGGTAGTTAAAGTCGATCTAGGTATATGTTGGGAGATCGATCGGTATACATGCATGTGTGTGTTAGAAGCAAATGAGGCACGAGGAGAAGGATAGATAGAGAGAGGGATGCATGTAGGAGGTGGTACGAGAGGCATACTATATCGAGGGGAGGAGTGTGCGAGTACGAGAACGATGAAAAGAGTGGTGGGAGTGAGGCATGGACGGTGACAAGAGAAGAGGGGAAGCTTGTGTTTGTGCTAGGCACACCGGGCTAGAGAGGCATATCGATCGATGTGTGCCGTAAAGAAGGAGCTGGGGGGCCTATACACACATCGTGGGTGAATGACCTAAAGTGAAAAGACGAATATGCGCGATGGAGCTAGAGAATGCTGAGGGAGGGTGAGAGGGATGCGGGCGTGTGCATGCACAAGAGAAAGTTAGCGCTAGCTACAAAGATAAGAGGTTGTGTGGGTGTAAAAGACGAATAGAGATCATATATACTTCATTATAAAAAGTGAATTCAGATATTTGAAGAATTTATCATAGTGTTTCAAACCGACGGATGTGTGAATATATATAACGGTGATACACATGGTGTGGTTATGAACATGGTATACTACATTTCATATATTTATCTCTACTCTTATAAAAAAACGGAGTTGTTGCTGATGGTGTGCCTGCCATCCTGCATTATAGGCCGTCTGATTTATATCTGGCAGATAGCAAGGAAACTATGATGGTTGAAGTTGGCAACAATCATGATTGTAGATTCTTATTGAAATAGAGAAATGAATTCAAATTTAGTTCGAATTGCAGCGGTAGTATAGACATTTGGAATGCACTAAAATGTTGGTATGAGTAGGTTACATGCATTATACAGCAAGCGAAAAAATTTAATCGGACATAACATGGATTCATACTCCCTCGTTCCATGTATATAGGGCGTAATGAGATTTTTAAGACCGCCTTTGACTATTGACAAGATTAATAGTACATGACATGCACAATCTGAAAATTATATCATTGAAAGAACCTTTCACAGACGAATTTAACGGCGTGCTTTGTGTAAGTTGCATGTCATATATCATTGCTCTAATATTTGGTCAAAGTTAGCATCGAAAAACGCATTAGGCCCTATATAGATGGAAGGAGGGAGTAGCTTTGAATAGCATTTGTATAGTAAAACAGGGCAAGACTCTCTCTTTGTGTGGTGTGAATAGTTTTATTTTTTCGTTTTCTTTTTGGTTGAGAGAAGTGCGAATTGATTTGGTACGTACAAGTACAATATTACTACACGTTAGGATTGTCCCTAAAATTCAACCCGTGTCTTGTTATATCCCGAAAATTCAGATATTGTGCTCCCAAAACTGGCGCCTTCACAACCCACCCCTTGCTATCCCGAAATTACAACGCGCACGAAAACTCCCTCCAGCTGCCAAATCCCGACACACGAAATCCCCATTCTAACCCTGAGGCGAAAGGGTGGCTAGTTCAAATTAGTGGGGGGGGGGTACTTTTGTAACACACCCTATATTTTGGACAAGCGCGTTCCTAAGTCATGCTTCACCCCCTCCCATCGCCCCCTTTTCACCATTTGAAATCCCAGGCCACCATAACCTCTCCGCTCCAGCCGTGAAACCCCACCCTCCTCCGTCCGCCACGTCACTGCTGCCCAGCCGGAGCCTCTTCCTGACAACGTCGTCTACCACAACAGCTCGATGCCCTTCGTCCACCTCCCCGGATGAGGATCCGTCGTCCATCTCGCCGTCCCGCCGGTTCAGCCGCCCCATCCTGCACCTCCAAGGAGCTGCTCCGACGATCGCCCCGTCTATCGCGGCTGCTCCATCCCCACAGCGCCGCCTTAACCTACTCCATCGGAACCGCATCATCCTCACCGACTCCTCGGACGAAGCCGAGGCCTACTCGGCGCCACCAAAGAGGTTGTACACTCATCGCATGGCACCTTCTCCTTAACTCGACCTCCCGGCGCCGACGGTGCTCCATCCCGCACCCCCATGGAGCGGCTACCTTGAAGCCAGCGCCGCGGGCGACATCTCCACGGCGGCTCTCCCCTAGTGCGAGGCCCCCTTCGGCGGCGGCGTCCATACCAGCCGGATCTGTTGCTGCTGCTCCGGCTCTCGCTCGATCGCTCGCTCGCCCAGCTGCTGCTGCTGCTGCTCTTCCCCTCGCTCGTGCTGATGCTCTGCTCCGATTAAGCCACTCTTCAGTCGATTGAATCGACTTTTGGGTCAATCGATTTTCAGGGGTTGGGGGGGCTCGCCGGAGTTAAGGAAGAACCACCCGCAGCGGGGACGGGGGCTCGCCGGAGAGGTACCCCACTATCTATCTTAGGGTTCAGTGTGGGGGGGCGGGGGCCTAGAGGGCTGGCCGGGGCGGCGGTGGCGAGTTGTTTCGGGGAGGCGAGGTGGCACTAGGGCCGGCGGTTCGGCCGGTGGTAGCTGGCGGCTCAGGGGGGTGCAGGTTGAAGATGAACTGCGGGCCCTCCCTAAACTACATGAGTGCCTCTTTGCTACCATTGCGTTCAGTTTCGAAAGTAGCATTCAGATTCCACAGTAAATTTTAGTTTGGACAGTTAAGTTCAGAGTCAACAGTTTTTACCTCCTCTGTTGTAGTCAGGTGGTTTTTGGTGATGTTAATTTTACATCCATTTTACATCATCTATTGGAGATGCTATTAGAATCCCACTTGAGATTGATGATGTCTGTCTTGTGCTGCTTCAGCCTTGACGTCTTACGGCTCACCGGAGCTGCTCCAACGACAAAATGATCCATCACAGCAGAGCAGTGCCCTGGACGCCGTCTACAGATTCCTCAGATCTTCCTCCACACCTCTGACAGCCACCTCTGCCTCAACTACTTGAGCGACCAACCCAATGATGCTGAGGTCGACACGACTACAACAAAGAGGTTGTACACTTGTTGCATCACTTATTACTACACATTCACGTCGATCCATTAGGTCTATTTTCGTTCAACAGAAAAACATCGATCCACTGGTTGTTACCATCACTCTAAATTTCTGCATGCTCTCCTTACATAATCTCACCATATTTTTTTCGTATGCATGTCAGATATTGTACATAGTCATGCTGAACATGTAGAGAAAAAGAGAAGAGTTTTGCGCGGCAATACAATGTCATGTAGACATCGCTCTTGGGTTCAATGGAAAACCCTCCCCACCCCTCTCCAGATTGTAATCCAGAGGAAGATATCTGTTCTCAGGCGGATTCGGACGCCGCTGACCACTCCTATTTACCCGCCCCCAGGTGTTTGCTCTACCTTGGCATGATGATGTTAGTCATATCATGCATATGTTGCCTTGCAGTGCCTACTTTTGACATCATATATGTCATCTGCTTAGTTTGGACATGTTCTGTAATGCCACCTGTTTAGTTTCTATATCATATATGAGAATTATGCAGTCTCATGTCTTTTAGCCAGCCATAATATATGTGAAATGTGCAATGCCATCCTGTTTAACCAGGCATCATATATTTGAATGATATCTTACCCATCCTTTTCTTCATTACATTTCCATTTGTCGACAATGTTTGTACATTAAACTACTCTTCCTGTGAATCAGCCATTTGTGTGGGAGATGGAAAAATCTAGAGTGAAAACAAGGCCTTCAGAGCAGACAGTGCTACCTGTCGAAGCAGATCTCTTGTTGGGTCCTGATAGCTCCTCAGAGATGGATTCAGAGACACATGACCAGTCCTATTCCCCCACTGAGGTGTATGCTCTAACTTGGCACGGTTATACTGCTCATATCATGCATACGGTGTCTTGCATTGCATAGTTTAGACATCATATACACAATATTCAACACCATGTTCTTAGTTCAGACATCATATCGAATGCCCTCTTTTTAGCATATAAATCACATATGTGAATTAAATGATGCGATCCTGATTACTTAGATAACATGTAGGTGAATTATGTCATGCGATCCTGTTTAGTTATTCATCATATCTTTGAATTATGTTATGCTATGCTATCCAGTTTAGATAGACATCATATATGTGAAATTATGTCATTCTATCATTTTAGTTAAACAATATACATGTTAACTATTTCATGCCCTCTTTTTTCCACACTATCTATTGCATCTGTCTCTCATACAATGTATGTACATTCAACTATGTTTCCTGTTTATCAGCCATTTGAATTGGAGCGGGTGATGCCAGTATCTAGCGGACTAAAAACACGGTCTTCAAATAAAACAGTGCTACCTCTTGGTGGAGATAGCACCCCGGTTGTACATGCACAAGAACCAACCCTACCACACATAACCCAAACTCTCGCAGATTGTACCCCTACTACGATGGACAGAGAACCAGCTTCACCCAATGTAACCCCAACCCCATCCGATAGTAACCTAGTTCATGTTGACACAACACCATCTCCACCATAGAGCTCCCAAACAAGAGCAGTTAGTAAGGAAGCTCCAGTGCCCAAAGGGCCAGTACTATCACGGCGAACCCCAACTCCACCAGTTAGTACGCCTATTCCTATGGAGGAAGCACAACCATCTAGTCATAGTTTAGCATCTATCGCATTTGATGTTGTTAAATCGTATGTGCGTATCTTCCCATCTTGGAAATATTATACTAAAGATGAAGGAAAATGCCAGTTGCAGGTGTTTGTCCAGGAGTTATGTGTAAGTAATGTTATTCATGGAAATTACTTTGCTTCGTCCCATACATCCTACCTCCATGATGGTTATAATACAGCAAATTTTCCCATTTTTCTCTATAGAGAAGGACCGATTTGGAAACTCAGGATGAGGTAACCTGTGCTAATACTTCTGCAATCTTCAAGAATGCTTGGTGGCAGTATCAAAATTACCTGAAGAAAACATACT
Organism: Triticum aestivum; assembly: GCF_018294505.1. Lineage (NCBI taxonomy): Eukaryota > Viridiplantae > Streptophyta > Magnoliopsida > Poales > Poaceae > Triticum > Triticum aestivum. Next base: position 747,693,010 of record NC_057797.1, read on the forward strand.
TCACCGGCAAAGAAACTCATCAAATTCCCTTACGTTCTCCTGAGACACATTTACTGGACGATGACTAGGAACACCTTATTCTGTACTGGTCCTGAACCAAGAATGTGGTAAGGTCTATGAGCTCATTATTTGTTTTTAAGTATTATATTCTTGCATCTTACTGTACTCTGTTCATGTAGAACAAGTGCCTAAACTTGAAGAACAACTATTCTAATTTAAGATTCCATTGCTACCATAGGACATAGATATATGTTTGTTTGATGCTTTTATTACGTACTAGTACTTGGCAATAGAAGACTTGCTAGTTTAATCCTGTCCACCTTACTAATGAACAGGTTCACCGAAATGAGTTTCATATACTAGTACATGCTAAACTTGTTATGTGTCTGCTTATTTCTTCTTTTAGAATGCTGACAGAATATTGGGGAAGAGTGCCTTATTAAGCAATGGTAAAGGAAGTAATGAAGATAAGGTTCAGGATAGTGACACATCCTGTCTTGGTTTAGTGTTGGAGTTACTGGCCACTACCGCTTGCACAAGCTATTCAAACTCACTGTCTGAATCAGTTAGGTTTCTTGAGTCTCAACTACAAGCTGAAAGACATCGTTCAGCTGTGCTGCGACAAGAAGCGGAAGGACTGTGGAAGTCCCTGGAGCATTCAGATGCATACTTTCTGGTGCAACAGCAAGTGTTGGAGGATTTTAGCGCCAAATAGGACAAAACTAATCAGCTTGCTAAGCTTATTGCCAGCATGGTGGATACCCAGGATAACGTTTCTTGAGCTCTTCTGAAGTTCTTTCAGTTATGCTCTTGTTTTGCTGCCGCGTTTATTTGCACCGCTGGCCAATTTTGACGGCTAGTGTACATGATATGCTGCTTTGTTCCCTATATTTGCACTGGTGGCGAACTTTGATGCCCAGTGGATGTAATATGTGTAATAGCTGTGATAGCCTAGCGTTAGTTGCTTGCTTATTTATTTATTTCCTTGTTGTCTTGTTTATTTGTTTGCTTGTAGTCATTGTAGTTCTTTTTCCGCGGTAAACTAGTGGCTGCAATAACCTATTTTTTAAAACTAGGCCACAATAACCATGGGCTAATATTTACTGTAGTGACACTGGGCCTCCTACGGGCCGTAGAAACAGTGGGCCTTCTACGAGCTGTAGAAACAATAGGCCTTCTACGGGCCGTAGAAACAATGGGCCTTCTACGGGTCGTATCATCAATGGGCCTTATACGGGCCGTATGATCGATTAGCCAAACATGGGCCATTAACATGCCACATTATGGCCGTAAACGAGCTAGAGTTGGAATTGTCCCTTCATGGGCCGACCGTAACGGGCCATCATTAATAGGCCATATTTAATGACGCTATGAAAACGGCCCAACGTATTAATGGACCACAAATGGGCCGACTGTAACCACGGGCTGAATTTGGCCCACAAGCAGAAAATGACAGTAATGGGCCGTAAGTAAACGAAGGCTGGAAATGAGCCCAAGAATAAATGGGCTCTGAGAAGGCCAAAAGATAACATGGGCTGGAAACGGCCCAACAGAATAACATGCCGCTAATGGGTATAAAGCGATACACTGTTCATTATGGGCCAGTTTCACCACGGGCTGTTAATAGGCCAAGAGTTACATAGGGCCTCATATGGGCCGAAAGACGTCATGGGCCATACATGGGCCAGAAGTGGAAATGGGCTGGAATCATATTGGAAAGCCCAGATGACGCTACTGGGCCTAATTCGGATAGGGCGTAACGGGCCTTGGGTTAGCGGGCTGTAAATGGGCTATATGCGAACAGACCGTTAGCAGGCTTTCCATCGGCCGGCCCGCCACCTTTTGACCAAGTCAAACGGGCCGGCCTTTTCACAGGAACGGACCTCTGTTGGGCCATGCCACGTGTTGACGTATCATAGGCGCCTATCTGACCCACTGACTAGCTGACACGTGTTTCGTCCGGCCAATAAGAATTTTACACGTGGAAATTTCCCATTGGTCGGGGCTGTTGACGGGTTATCGGATCCAAAACCCGACCCGATAGCTTCACGGCGTTCCGTTACGGTGGATGCCACGTGTCGGTCACCCTTGACGAAAGCACTTCTGTGATGCGCGATTTATCGTCATGGAAGTGGACACTTCCGTGATGATAATTTTGGAAATGTCATGGAACACTTCTACGATAGCACAAGTATGACTATCTTGATTCTGTCATAAATTTGTCATGGATGTACATGCATGACAAAAAAAGCGATCTACTGTGACAAACACGTATCATCACGGAAGTGTATTTTTTTTGTAGTGCCACCCACCACCCACTTAGTAGCCACTGTCGACGACTTAACCGACATGCTCGACTTCGACTCCGAAGACATCGACGATATGGACGACGATGCATGAGAGGAATAGGAACCACCGCACTTAGGGTGCTGGACCGCCACCTCATCATATGATATATACATGGTGGACACCCCCAAAGAAGGCAATGGCGACGAGACAGTGGAGGATGACCCCTCCAAGAAGCAACCCAAGCGCCGACGTCAGCGGCGCCGCTCTAAGTCCCGCCATAGCAACAGTAGTGATACTGGCACAGGAGACAATAACATTCCGGATAGAGCCGAAGACAACAACAATCCCCTCCAGCACAGTGTAGAGCTAGAGGACGAACAAGCTAGCCCTCCAGAGCAGGCAACAGATAGAGAACCGGAGGATGACAATTACATGCCTCTCTCCGAAGACGAGGCGAGCCTCGGCGACGACGAGTTTATCGTGCCTGAGGACCCCGCCGAGCAAGAGCGCTTCAAGTGCCGGCTTATGGCCACGACAAATAGCCTAAAGAAAAAATAGCAACAGCTTCAAGCTGATCAAGACTTGCTAGCAGACAGGTGGACCGAAGTCCTTGCGGCCGAGGAGCATGAACTCAAGCGCCCGTCCAAGAGTTACCCAAAACGCAGGTTGCTACCTCACCTCGAGGAGGAAGCATTGAAACCTCATTCACCAGTGTACGATGCGGCTGACCGGCCACTACACGACCAAGCCAGAGAGGTGTTTCAGCCTAAAGTTCAGACCGCACCCCGTCGCCACTCAGTCAAAAATAGTAAGGCCCGGGGAAACACAGAGGACCTGCGAGACATCTTGGACAGTAAGGCAAAAATCGCAAGGTCAATATACGGGACACGGGCACGTGCGCCCACACGGGATGATGATCGTCGCGTTGGATACACCAAGAGTAAATCCGGCTGGGCCGAATACAGCAAACAAGACTCATGCGAACTGCATCGAGATATAGCCCGGCACAGAGGCGCCGCACACCCCCTATGCTTCACTGATGAAGTTATGAATCATGAATCCCCGGAGGGTTTCAAACCCGTAAATATCGAATCATACGATGGCACAACAGATCTCGCTGTATGGATTGAGGATTTCCTCCTTCACATCCACATGGCTCGCGGTGATGATCTACATGCCATCAAGTACCTCCCACTAAAACTCAAAGGACCAGCTCGACATTGGCTGAATAGCTTGCGAGCAGATTCCATCGGCAGTTGGGAGGATTTGGAAGACACATTTCTTGACAACTTCCAGGGCACTTACGTGCGGCCAGCGGAGCTGCTCCAACGACAGAACGATCCATCACAACAGAGCAGTGCCCTGGACGCCGTCTACAGATTCTTCAGATCTTCCTCCACACCTCCGACAGCCACCTCTGCCTCAACTGCTTCAGCGACCAACCCAATGATGCTGAGGTTGACACGGCTACAACAAAGAGGTTGTACACTTGTTGCATCACTTATTACTATACATTCACGTCGATCCATTAGGGCTATTTTGGTTCAACAGAAAAACATCGATCCACTGGTTGTTACCATCACTCTAAATTTCTGCATGCTCTCCTTACATAATCTCACCATATTTTTTTCGTATGCATGTCAGATATTGTACATAGTCATGCTGAACATGTAGAGAAAAAGAGAAGAGTTTTGCGCGGAAATACAATGTCATGCAGACATCGCTCTTGGGTTCAATGGAAAACCCTCCCCACCCCTCTCCAGATTGTAATCCAGAGGAAGATATCTGTTCTGAGGCGGATTCGGACGCCGCTGACCACTCCTATTTACCCGCCCCCAGGTGTTTGCTCTACCTTGGCATGATGATGTTAGTCATATCATGCATATGTTGCCTTGCAGTGCCTACTTTTGACATCATATATGTCATCTGCTTAGTTTGGACATGTTCTGTAATGCCACCTGTTTAGTTTCTATATCATATATGAGAATTATGCAGTCTCATGTCTTTTAGCCAGCCATAATATATGTGAAATGTGCAATGCCATCCTGTTTAACCAGGAATCATATATTTGAATGATATCTTGCCCATCCTTTTCTTCATTACATTTCCATTTGTCGACAATGTTTGTACATTAAACTACTCTTCCTGTGAATTAGCCATTTGGGTGGGAGATGGAAAAATCTAGAGTGAAAACAAGGCCTTCAGAGCAGACAGTGCTACCTGTCGAAGCAGATCTCTTGTTGGGTCCTGATAGCTCCTCAGAGATGGATTCGAGACACATGACCAGTCCTATTCCCCCACTGAGGTGTATGCTCTAACTTGGCACGGTTATACTGCTCATATCATGCATACAGTGTCTTGCATTGCATAGTTTAGACATCATATACACAATATTCAACACCATGTTCTTAGTTCAGACATCATATCGAATGCCCTCTTTTTAGCATATAAATCACATATGTGAATTAAATGATGCGATCCTGATTACTTAGATAACATGTAGGTGAATTATGTCATGCGATCCTGTTTAGTTATTCATCATATCTTTGAATTATGTTATGCTATGCTATCCAGTTTAGATAGACATCATATATGTGAAATTATGTCATGCTATCCGTTTTAGTTAAACAATATACATGTCAACTATTTCATGCCCTCTTTTTTCCACACTATCTATTGCATCTGTCTCTCATACAATGTATGTACATTCAACTATGTTTCCTGTTTATCAGCCATTTGAATTGGAGCGGTTGATGCCAGTATCTAGCGGACTAAAAACACGGTCTTCAAATAAAACAATGCTACCTCTTGGTGGAGATAGCACCCCGGTTGTACAAGCACAAGAACCAACCCTACCACACATAACCCAACCTCTCGCAGATTGTACCCCTACTACGATGGACAGAGAACCAGCTTCACCCAATGTAACCCCAACCCCAGCCGATAGTAACCCAGTTCATGTTGACACAACACCATCTCCACCATAGAGCTCCCAAACAAGAGCAGTTAGTAAGGCAGCTCCAGTGCCCAAAGGGCCAGTACTATCACGGCGAACCCCAACTCCACCAGTTAGTACGCCTATTCCTGTGGAGGAAGCACAACCAGCTAGTCGTAGTTTAGCATCTATCACATTTGATGTTGTTAAATCGTATGTGCGTATCTTCCCATCTTGGAATTATTATACTAAAGATGAAGGAAAATGCCAGTTGCAGGTGTTTATCCAGGAGTTATGTGTAAGTAATGTTATTCATGGAAATTACTTTGCTTCGTCCCATACATCCTACCTCCATGATGGTTATAATACAACAAATTTTCCCATTTTTCTCTATAGAGAAGGACCGATTTGGAAACTCGGGATGAGGTAACCTGTGCTAATACCTCTGCAATCTTCAAGAATGCTTGGTGGCAGTATCAGAATTACCTGAACGAAACATACTTCACCGGCAAAGAAACTCATCAAATTCCCTTACGTTCTCTTGAGACACATTTACTGGACGATGACTGGGAATGCCTTGTTCTGTACTGGTCCCGAACCAAGAATGTGGTAAGGTCTATGAGCTCATTTTCTGTTTTTAACTATTATATTCTTGCGTCTTACTGTACTCTGTTCATGTAGAACAAGTGCCTAAACTTGAAGAACAACTATTCTAATTTAAGATTCCATTGCTACAATAGGACATAGATATATGTTTGTTTGATGCTTTTATTACGTACTAGTACTTGGCAATAGAAGACTTGGTAGTTTAATCTTGTCCACCTTACTAATGAACAGGTTCACCGAAATGAGTTTCATATACTAGTACATGCTAAACTTGTTATGTGTTTGCTTATTTCTTCTTCTAGAATGCTGACAGAATATTGGGGAAGAGTGCCTTATTAAGCAACGGTAAAGGAAGTAATGAAGATAAGGTTCAGGATAGTGACACATCCTGTCTTGGTTTAGTGTTGGAGTTACTGGCCACTACCGCTTGCACAAGCTATTCAAACTCAGTGTCTGAATCAGTTCGGTTTCTTGAGTCTCAACTACAAGCTGAAAGACATCGTTCAGCTGTGCTGCAACAAGAAGCGGAAGGACTGCGGAAGTCCCTGGAGCATTCAGATGCATACTTTCTGGTGCAATAGCAAGCGTTGGAGGATTTTAGTGCCAAACAGGACAAAACTAATTAGCTTGCTAAGCTTATTGCCAGCATGGTGGATACCCAGGATAACGTTTCTTGAGCTCTTCTGAAGTTCTTTTAGATATGCTCTTGTTTTGCTGCCGCGTTTATTTGTACTGCTGGCCAATTTTGACGGCTAGTGTATATGATATGCTGCTTTGTTCCCTATATTTGCACTGGTGGCGAACTTTGATGCCCAGTGGATGTAATATGTGTAATAGCTGTGATAGCCTAGCGTTAGTTGCTTGCTTATTTATTTATTTCCTTGTTGTCTTGTTTATTTGTTTGCTTGTAGTCATTGCAGTTCTTTTTCTGCAGTTAACTAGTTGCTGCAATAACCTATTTTTTAAAACTAGGCCACAATAACCATGGGCTAATATTTACTGTAGTGACACTTGGCCTCCTACGGGCCGTAGAAACAGTGGGCCTTCTACGGGCCGTAGAAACAGTAGGCTTTCTATGGGCCGTAGAAACAATGGGCCTTCTACGGGTCGTATCATCAATGGGCCTTATACGGGCCGTATGATCGATTCGCCAAACATGGGCCAATAACATTCCGCATTATGGCCGTAAACAGGGTAGAGTTGGAATTGTCTGCTCATGGGCCGACCGTAACGGGCCATCGTTAATAGGTCGTATTTGATGATGCTATGAAAACAGCCCAACGTATTAATGGACCACAAACGGGCTGACTATAACCACGGGCTGAATTTGGCCCACAAGCAGAAAATGACAGTAACGGGCCGTAAGTAAACGAATGCTGGAAATGAGCCCAAGAATAAATGGGCTCTGAGAAGGCCAAAAGATAACATGGGCTGGAAACAGCCCAACAGAATAACGGGCCATTAATGGGTATAAAGTGATACACTTTTCATTATGGGCCAGTTTCACCACGGGCCGTTAATAGGCCAAGAGTTACATAGGGCCTCATATGGGCCAGAAGTGGAAATGGGCTGGAATCATATTGGATGGCCCAGATGACGCTACTGGGCCTAATTCGGATAGGGCGTAACGGGCCTTGGGTTAGCGGGTTGTAAATGGGCTATATGCGAACAGACCGTTAACAGGCTTTCCATCGGCCGACACGCCACCTTTTAACCAAGTCAAACGGGCCAGCCTTTTCACAGGAATGGACCTCTGTTGGGTCGTGCCACGTGTCGACGTATCATAGGCGCCTATCTGACCCACTGACTAGCTGACACGTGTTTCGTCCGGCCAATAAGAATTTTACACGTGGAAATTTCCCATTGGTCGGGGCTGTTAACGGGTTATCGGATCCAAAACCCGACCCGATAGCTTCTCGGCGTTCCGTTACGGTGGATGCCACGTGTCGGTCACCCTTGACGAAAGCACTTCTGTGATGCGCGATTTATTGTCATGGAAGTGGACACTTCCGTGATGATAATTTTGGTAATGTCATGGAACACTTCTACGACAGCACAAGTATGACTATCTTGATTCTGTCATAAATTTGTCATGGATGTACATGCATGACAAAAAAAGCAACCTACTGTGACAAACACATATCATCACGGAAGTGTATTTTTTTTGTAGTGCCACCCACCACCCACTTAGTAGCCACTATCGACGACTTAACCGACATGCACGACTTCGACTCCGAAGACATCGACGGTATGGACGATGATGCAGGAGACGAACAGGAACCACCGCACTTAGGTTGCTAGACCGCCACCTCATCATATGATATATACATGGTGGACACCCCCAAAGAAGGCAATGGCGACGAGACAGTGGAGGATGACCCCTCCAAGAAGCAACCCAAGCGCCGACGTCAGCAGCGCCGCTCTAAGTCCCACCATAGCAACAATAGTGATACTGGCACAGGAGACAATAACACTCCGGATAGCGCCGAAGACAACAACAATCCCCTCCAGCACAGTGTAGAGCTAGAGGACGAACAAGCTAGCCCTCCAGAGCAGGAAACAAACAGAGAACCGGAGGATGACAATTACATGCCTCTCTCCGAAGACGAGGCGAGCCTCGGCGACGACGTGTTTATCGTGCCTGAGGACCCCGCCGAGCAAGAGCGCTTCAAGTGCCGGCTTATGGCCACGGCAAAATAGCCTAAAGAAAAAATAGCAACAGCTTCAAGCTGATCAAGACTTGCTAGCAGACAGGTGGACCGAAGTCCTTGCGGCCGAGGAGCATGAACTCAAGCGCCCGTCCAAGAGTTACCCAAAACGCAGGTTGCTACCTCACCTCGAGGAGGAAGCATTGAAACCTCATTCACCAGTGTACGATGCGGCTGACCGTCCACTACGCGACCAAGCCAGAGAGGTGTTTCAGCCTAAAGTTCAGATCGCACCCCGTCGCCACTCAGTCAAAAATACTAAGGCCCGGGGCAACACAGAGGACCTGCGAGACATCCTGGACAGTAAGGCAAAAATCGCAAGGTCAATATACGGGACACGGGCACGTGCACCCACACGGGATGATGATCGTCGCGTTGGATACACCAAGAGTAAATCCGGCCGGGCCGAATACAGCAAACAAGACTCATGCGAACTGCGTCGAGATATAGCCTAGCACAGAGGTGCCGCACACCCCCTATGCTTCACTGATGAAGTTATGAATCATGAATTCCTGGAGGGTTTCAAACCCGTAAATATCGAATCATACGATGGCACAACAGATCTCGCTGTATGGATTGAGGATTTCGTCCTTCACATCCACATGGCTCGCGGTGATGATCTACATGCCATCAAGTACCTCCCACTAAAACTCAAAGGACCAGCTCGACATTGGCTGAATAGCTTGCGAGCAGATTCCATCGGCAGTTGGGAGGATTTGGAAGACACATTTCATGACAGCTTCTAGGGCACTTATGTGCGGCCACCGAATGCTGAAGACTTGAGCCACATGACCCAGCAACCAGGGGAATCGGCCAGACAATTCTGGACACGGTTCTTGACTAAGAAAAATCAAATTGTAGACTGTCCGGATGCAGTGGCCCTAGCGGCATTCAAGCATAACATCCGCGACAACTGGCTCGCCCGCCACCTTGGCCAGGAGAAGCCGAAATCTATGGCAGCCCTCACGACACTCATGACCTGCTTTTGCGCGGGCGAGGACAGCTGGCTGGCTCGCAGCAACAACACATCGAGGAATCCAGATACCTCGGATACCAAAGATGTTAACGGTAGGCAACGTCGTAATAGACCAAAGCGCCGGAATAACGGCGATAACACCGAAGATACGGCAGTCAATCCCAGATTCAGAGGCTCTAGATCTGGTCAGCGGAAAAAGCCATTTAAAAGAAATACTCTGGCTCCGTCCAGTCTGGATCGCATACTAGATCGCTCGTGTCAAATCCACGGCACCCCCGACAAGCCAGCCAATCACACCAATAGAGAATGCTGGGTGTTCAAGCAGGCCAGCAAGTTAAATGCCGAGAACAAGGACAAGGGGCTGCATAGCGATGACGAGGAGGAGCCCCGGCCATCGAACACAGGAGGACAGAAGGGGTTTCCCCCACAAGTGAAGACGGTGAACATGATATACGCAACCCACATTCCCAAGAGGGAGCGGAAGCATGCACTAAGGGACGTCTATGCGATGGAGCCCGTCACCCCGAAGTTCAACCCATGGTCCGCCTGTCCGATCACCTTCGATCGCAAGGACCACCCCACTAGCATCCGTCATGGCAGATCCGCCGCACTGGTCCTAGACCCCATCATTGACGGATTTCACCTCACTCGAGTCCTTATGGACGGCGGCAGCAGCCTGAACCTGCTTTATTAGGATACAGTGCGAAAAATGGGTATCGATCCCTCGAGGATCAAACCCAGCAAAACCACCTTTAAAGGCGTCATCCCAGGTGTAGACGCCCATTGCACAGGCTCAATCACACTAGAAGTGGTCTTCGGATCACTAGATAACTTCTGAAGCGAAGAGTTAATCTTCGACATCGTCCCGTTTCGCAGCGGCTATCATGCACTGCTCGGACGGATAGCATTTGCAAAATTCAATGTAGTGTCGCATTACACATACCTCAAGATCAAGATGCCAGGACCTCGCGGGGTCATAATAGTAAGTGGAAACACGGAACGCTCGCTCTGTACGAAAGAGCACACTGTGGCCCTTGCGGCAGAAGCACAAAGCAGCCTGTTCAGGCAGACCACCCATTCGGCGATACAGCCCCCGGACACCTTCAAGCAAGTCTGGAACAAGCTGCAACAGGATCGCCTGGCATGATCAGAGCTCGCCTAGCAATTCGGCCCCCGTCCTAGTCCCGGTGAAGCGACGAAATCCGTGCCGCACGTACATAATTACGCATTGAAAATACCATGGACATAGGCGGGGGCACGATCATCCCCGCATTGTGGCTTAACCACACTAGGGGCTGTATACCTTTGTCATTCCTTCTCTCTTTCGGGGCCTAACTCTCTGGAAGCCCTTTCCGGCAGTAGGATTGCCGGACACATTCCGGAAGCAACAACCAAGGTGGCAAGAAGCTAAGATGAACACGGGAACCAACAGGTGCTCTCTAGTAATAATTGATATACCCGCTTTTCACTATTTATGCGTAGCTTGCCCTGGGATAGGACATTTCGAATTGTCCTACTTTACACTTATTGCACTACTTGTACCAGTACGCTTCGATGTATTATTTAAATAACAATGCATATCATTAATCTGTCATTGCATTATTTAAGTTTTTATCTTTCTCTTATATGTCCACTTACGACAATCCGCACCCGCACGTTCGGGTACGGTCAGTTCTGGAGGGGTTCTCGTTTACCCCATAATACGGCGCAAGAAGTCCGAACACTTTCGACAGTGCGGCACCCAGAACTTATAGCATTATATGCATCAGCTCTGAATCATGTCTTTGGTCAAATGTTGGGTTGCCCGGCTCCCATGCTTTGGTACCTTATGTTCCGCTATATCGGCTAAGGTAGCGGTGGGAGAACTACTGCTATTGTGTCCCGGTTCTTCCGGACGAGCACCTCAGTAGAGAAAGCCAAAAACCGACTATCATGATAAGGTGAGAGACTGGTCGCTGTTCGAGAGGTCTCAAGTCCTTAAAGACTTTTTCCGCTTCGGGCGAGGAGTCGGCCTTGTCCGTCTTAGGCATGTATAGCGCCCCAAATTCAGCCCTCCGAATACTAGGGGCTTCGCCAAAAATTTAAAATCGTAGACTTCTATGGCTAAGTGAGAGTGATAAAGCATTATAGTCCAATTGCCTGGTTCGTTGCGCTGAACACCTCCCTTGAAGGACCCAAAATTGGGGTAAAGAGTGTTTAGATTTATACCGAACACCCTAGTACTAGTTACATGGGGGTAGAAGCCGACGACTGGCCAACTCTCAGATTTTATAAACGGCCGCACAAAAGGTAATTTTAAATTAAGAAAGCGTTGCATGGCGCAAACGAACTCGTTTCATATTACAGGATCACATGAGCATGTTCATTCAAAAATTACATCCTTGGCACACTCATCTGCCACTAAGTGGGAACCCTTCAGCACACTCTCATAGTAATTCTCGGGGCATCGATGCTCCATGCCCTCCGGCGGCCCCTCCTTCACCAGCTTCACGGCGTCCAGCTTCGCCCAGTGCAACTTCACCCGGCCAAAGCCCTGCGTGCACCCTTGATGCAGACGGACCGCTTGATGACTTCAAGCCATGGGCAGGCTTCCACAAGCCGCCTCACCAGACCGAAGTAGCCGTCGGACAGGGGCTCGCCAGGCCACATCCGGACTATAAGGCCCTTCATGGCCTGTTCGGCCGCCTTGTGAAGTTCGACCAACTGCTTCAGCTGGTCACTCAAGGGCACGGGGTGTTCGGTCCCAATATACTGCGACCAGAAAAACTTCTCCGTTGAGCTCCCCTCCTCAGCCCAGTTAAACTCCGTGGCATCCAGTACACTGCGGGGAAGATCTACAAACGCTCCTGGAGAGCTCCGAACTAGGGTCAGAAAAAGGAAAGTCTCCTTCACGTGTTTGCTTTGCATAATGAATGCGTTACCCGCCGCTATCTTCTTCACCGCATCAATCGCCTGGAGGGCCTTGTGGGCTTCAGCCTTGGCGCTCCGGACACTTTCAAGCGCCTGCGCGAGTTCGGACTCTCGTGTCTTAGAGTCAAGCTCCAAGGACTCATGCTTTTTGGCGAGAGCCTCGAGCTCTTGCTCCACCTTGCCTACTCGGGCTTCTTGCTTCTCCCATTCAATGTGTTCTTTGGCCGCTTTATCTTCGGCCTCGGACAACGCCTTCCTCAGGGTCGCCACCTCGGTCGTGGCCCCTGACAAATCCATGACGATCCTATTACTTTACACCCGAACTTCTTTTTAACTATATAGACAGGGGTATTTCTTACCTTTGCTCTCTTCGAGTTGCCTCTTGGTAAGGCCGAGCTCGTCCTTGGAACGCTTCAGGTCCTGCTTCAGTGCAGCGACCTCCGCAGTACGTGCGGCCGCGGCCAGCAGTGAAGCTTGCACATACACATAGACATACTCTAATTAGACTCCTGAGTTATCATTTGATCCTCTATTCGGCTTTTATTCGCGAACGCCGAACAGAGCATCAGGGGCTACTATCTATGCGGTAATATTTTCTTATATTTTGATTGCTTACCTCAAAGCCTATTAGGAGGCTGGCGCAAGCTTCGGTCAGTCCTTTTTTGGCAGACCGAACCTTCTCGACCACCGCACGCATGAAAGTGTGGTGCTCTTCTTCGATGGAAGCACTTCGAAGCGCTTCCAGTAGGTTGTACGATGCCTCTTATTGGACGGAGGACACCGGCACGGATGGTTGGCCCCCCTTGACGGGGGACCGCCTGCCAGAGTCCGGAACCATCAAAGATTCTGGCGCAGTGTCCGGCTGGGGCCCGAACTCGAAGCCCATGGGAGCCTCGCTCCCTTGGTACCCAGGGTCCTGGAAGTCGCCGCGAGGCGCCCCCAGGACGACCTCCCCTTGGCTCGGTGCCTGTTTAGAAAACACCTCGGCGCTGTCTGTAGGGCGAGGGGTGGAAGCGGTCGGAAGAGAACCACTGTTCATATCTGACGAGTCCAAAGAGCCGCTCGACGAGGGTACGTCGAGATGAGCTTGGGACAGACTGCGTAATCATGTTCGGCATGAGGAAAGGCAGTACAATAAAACATACCATGAAGTACTATTGTGTCCGGACACTTACGTCTTCGCCAAGGGCATGTCCCTGGGTAGCCACTCGTCGCCACTGTCGGCGGCCGTCGTGGCACAGTCCGGAAGGAGGGTCCTTCCCTTCTTGGACCCTTCGGCCTCCCCGGATGGGTCGGCCTTCCTTTTCTTGTCTCCCCCGGCTAGGGGGGGAGGAGAACTTTTCTCCTCCTCCTCGTTTCCGTGGGAGGAGTGCGTGTGGGAGTCATCGGACGATGAGTCCGATACAACCTTGCACCGGAGACCCTTTCGGGTCCCTGTGGCCTTCTTCTTGGCCTTCTTTGCTGACACCTCGTAAGGTGCCGGAGTCAGCATCTTTGTTAGAAGAGTGTCTGCAGGATCTTCAGGCAGGGGGCTGGACAATCAAGTTGCTCCGCTGTCTCTATCCAGTCCTGTTAATGACATGGAAGCTCATATCCAGCACATAACTAAACCGGGGCAAATAAATACCCTGAGAGATATAAACGCCTACCGGATTGGCGCGGAGCTTTGCGCTGAGTCCGCGGTCCTCGGTGATGGAGGGAGGCATCTCGGCGCTCTTGAACAGCACCCTCCAGACGTCCTTGTGCGTCGTGTCATAGAGCTCTCGCAGCGTCTGGTGCTTGGCCGAGTCGAACTCCCACAAATTGAATGCCCATCTTTGGCACGGAAGGATCCGGCGGAAGAGCATAACCTGGACCACATTGCCAAGCTTGATTTTGGTGCTCGTCATGTTCTGGATGCAAGTCTGGAGTCCGATTAACTCTACCGAAGAGCCCCAGGACAGGCCCTTCTTTTTCCAGGAGGTGAGCCGCGTGGGGATTCTGGATCGAAATTTGGGGGCCCCCACCCAGTTGGAGTCGCGCAGCTCGGTGATGTAGAACCACCCCGATTGCCACCCCTTTATGGTATCCACATAGGTGCCCTCGAGCCAGGTGACATTAGGCATCTTTCCCACCATGGAGCCTCCGCACTCTGCTTGCTAGCCGCTCACCACCTTCGGTTTGACATTGAAGGTTTTCAGCCATAGGCCAAAGTGGGGCCTGATGCGGAGGAAGGCCTTGCACACGACGATAAACGCCAAGATGTTGAGGATGAAGTTGGGGGCCTGATCATGAAAATCCAGCCCATAGTAGAACATGAGCCCGCGGACAAACGGGTGGAGGGGAAATCCCAGTCCGCGGACGAAATGGGTAAGAAAACCTACCCTCTCATGGGGTTCGGGCGTTGGGATGATCTGCCCCGCATCGGGCAGCCGGTGCGCGATATCCGCAGCCAGATATTCGGCTTCCCATAACTCTTTGATGTTCTCCTCCGTGAAGGAAGAGATCATCCACTTGCCTCCTGCTCCAAACATGCTTGGAGTGGTTTGATAAGAAGAATGCGATCTTGGGTGCTAGAGCTCGAGTGTGCGGGAATGGGTAAGCGAGGAAGAAGAAGGCGTGGTTGAAAAAAGTAAATCCTTATCCCTTTATAAGGGCGGAAGAGGCGACGTGTCTCCCCACTTGCCTGGTAAAACCACTTATTCCCCAGGCACCGTAATTGATGGCGCGGTTGGGTTACCCACGTCCGTATTGATGAGAATCCCGTGATAAAGGGAACATGATCTTTGCTTTGACAAGACGTCTCAAGAAAACTGCCTCGCGATATGTGCGGAGCTGGTTGAGAAAAGCGCTTTGAACGATAACCGGGCCATGGCGTAACGTCATGCTGTCGAAACATGTCAGTAGATTAGATTTGTGGAAATATTATTCTCTCTACGGTGGTATGTGGAACTTATTTTGCAGGGCCGGACACTTATCCTTGTATTCAAAACTCTTCCATGATGTATGCGGAGGAGGAACCCGCCTTGCAATGCGGAACACAACACTGCGCGCCGGACTCATCGTCATTGAAGCCTGGTTCAGGGGCTACTGAGGGAGTCCTGGATTGGGGGGTCTCCGGACAGCCGGACTATATCCTTTGGCCGGACTGTTGGACTATGAAGATACAAGATTGAATACTTCGTCCCGTGTCCGGATGGGACTCTACTTGGCGTGGAAGGCAAGCTTGGCAATACGGATATGTATATCTCCTCCTTTGTAACCGACCTTGTATAACCCTAGCCCCCTCCGGTGTCTATATAAACCGGAGGGTTTTAGTCCGTAGGACAACATACAATCATACCATAGGCTAGCTTCTAGGGTTTAGCCTCTTTGATCTCGTGGTAGATCAACTCTTGTAATACTCATATCATCAAGAACAATCAAGAAGGACGTAGGGTATTACCTCCATCAAGAGGGCCCGAACCTGGGTAAACAACGTGTCCCCTGCCTCCTGTTACCATCCGCCTTAGACGCACAGTTCGGGACCCCCTACCCGAGATCTGCCGGTTTTGACACCGACAACCCCCATCATCATATTCTATTCCACCCATAGTGCTTTGTCCATGGCTCGCGCTCATGTATTGCATGAAGGTTTATGGGTTTGAGATTACTAAAGTATGAAACAATTGCTTGGCTTGTCATCGGGGTTGTGCATGATGAGAGCATTCTTGTGTGACGAAAATGAAGCATGACTAAACTATATGATTTTGTAGGGATGAACTTTCTTTGGCCATGTTATTTTGAGAAGACATGATTGCTTAGTTAGTATACTTGAAATATTATTGTTTGTATGTCAATATTAAACTTTTGTCTTGAATCTTATGGATCTAAACATTTATGCCAAAATAAAGAAGAATTACTTAAGGAAATATGTTAGGTAGCATTCCACATCAAAAATTCTGTTTTTATCATTTACCTACTCGAGAAAGAGCAGGAATTAAGCTTGGGGATGCTGATACGTCACCAACGTATCTATAATTTTTGATTGTTCCATGCTATTATATTATCAACCTTGGATGTTTTATATGCCTTTATATGCTATTTTATATGATTTTTGGGACTTACCTATTAACCTAGAGCCCAGTGCTAGTTTTTATTTTTTCCCTTGTTTTAGAGTATCACAGAAAAGGAAAATCAAACAGAGTCCAATTGACCTGAAACTTCATGGAACTTATTTTTGGAAGGAAAGCAACCCGGGAGACTTGGAGTCCACGTAAGGGAAGCAACGAGGAAGCCACGAGGCAGGGGGCGCGCCCACCCCCCCTAGGCGCGCCCTCCACCCTCATGGGCCCCTCGTGGCTCCCTTAACGTACTTCTTCCGCCTATATATCTCCATATACCCTAAAACTTTCGGGGAGAAAAATAGATCGGGAGTTCCACCGCCAGAAGCCTCCGTAGCCACCGAAAACCAATCTAGACCCATTCCGGCACCCTGCCGGAGGGGGGAATCCCTCTCCGGTGGCCATCTTCATCATCCCAGTGCTCTCCTTGATGAGGAGGGAGTAGTTCTCCCTCGGGGCTGAGGGTATGTACCAGTAGCTATGTGTTTCATCTCTCTCTCTCTCGTGTTCTTGAGGTGGTACGATCTTGATGTATCGCGAGCTTTGCTATCATATTTGGATCACTATGATGTTTCTTCCCCCCTATACTCTCTTGTAATGGATTGCGTTTCCCCTTTGAAGTTATCTTATCTGATTGAGTCTTTAAAGATTTGAGAACACTTGATGTATGTCTTGCCGTGCATATCTGTGGTGACAATGGGATATCACGTGATTCACTTGAAGTATGTTTTGGTGACCAACTTGCGGGTTCCGCCCATGAATCTATGCATAGGGGTTGGCACACGTTTTCGTCGTGATTCTCCGGTAGAAACTTTGGGGCACTCTTTGAGGTTCTATGTGTTGGTTGAATAGATGAATCTGAAATTGTGTGACGCATATCATATAATCAGACCCACGGATACTTGAGGTGACATTGGAGTGTCTAGGTGACATTAGGGTTTTGGTTGATTTGTGTCTTAAGGTGTTATTCTAGAACGAACTCTAGGGCTGTTTGTGACACTTATAGGAATAGCCCAACGGATTGATTGGAAAGAATAACTTTGAGGTGGTTTCATACCCTACCATAATCTCTTCGTTTGTTTTCCCCTATTAGTGACTTTGGAGTGACTCTTTGTTGCATGTTGAGGGATAGTTATGTGATCCAATTATGCTATTCTTGTTGAGGGAACATGCACTAGTGATAGTATGAACCCTAGGCCTTGTTTCAACGCATTGCAATACCGTTTAAGCTCACTTTTATCATTAGTTACCTTGCTGTTTTTATATTTTCAGATTACAAATACCTTTATCTACCATCCATATACCACTTGTATCATCATCTCTTCGCCGAACCAGTGCACCTATATAATTTACCATTTTATTGGGTGTGTTGGGGACACAAGAGACTCTTTGTTATTTGGTTGCAGGGTTGCTTGAGAGAGACCATCTTCATCCTACGCCTCCCACGGATTGATAAACCTTAGGTCATCCACTTGAGGGAAATTTGCTACTGTCCTACAAACCTCTGCACTTGGAGGCCCAACAACGTCTACAAGAAGAAGGTTGTGTAGTAGACATCAGCAGTGCGTTAAGCGCTGTCAGTGTTAAAATAGGTCTAGCATGTCATGTACACGTACTTTGTATTTATGTAATTGTATGTGCTGATCATTATATATAGAGAGATGTGGAGAGGCATTGCCCCACGGAAAACCCTAAACCCTATTCTCAAACTTGGTATTAGAGCCTACCCTACCCTAGCCGCCACCGCCTCTCCTCCCTCTGCCGCCGCCGCTGCTACCTCTTGAGCACTGCGTTGGTTTTCCCTTGAAGAGAAAAGGGTGATGCATCAAAGTAGCGTAAGTATTTACCTCAGTTTTTGAGAACCAAGATATCAATCCAGTAGGAGGCCACGCACGAGTCCCTCGCACCTACACAAACAAATAAAATCCTCGCAACCAACGCAATAAAGGGGTTGTCAATCCCTTCACGGTCACTTACGAAAGTGAGATATGATAGATATGATAAGATAATATTTTTGGTATTTTTATGATAAAGATGCAAAGTAAGGAAAGCAAAAAAAATGGAAAAAGAAATAGCTTATGGACAGAAGATTAATATGATGGAGAATAGACCCGGGGGGCATAGGTTTCACTAGTGGCTTCTCTCGAGAGCATAAGTATTATGGTGGGTAAACAAATTATTGTTGAGAAATTGACAGAATTGAGCACAGTTATGAGAATATCTAGGTATGATCATGTATATAGGCATCACGTCCGAGACAAGTAGACCGACTCCTGCCTGCATCTACTACTATTACTCCACACATCGACCGCTATCCAGCATGCATCTAGAGTATTAAGTTCAAAAGAATAGAGTAACGCTTTAAGCAAGATGACATGATGTAGAGGGATAAACTCATGCAATATGAAATAAACCCCATCTTGTTATCCTCGATGGCAACAATACAATACGTGCCTTACTGCCCCTACTATCACTGGGAAAGGACACTGCAAGATTGAACCCAAAGCTAAGCACTTCTCCCATTGCAAGAAAGAACAATCTAGTAGGCCAAACCGAACTGATAATTCGAAGCGACTTGCAAAGATAACCAATCATACATAAAAGAATTCAGAGAAGATTCAAATATTGTTCATAGATAAACTTGATCATAAACCCACAATTCATCAGTCACAACAAACACACCGCAAAAGAAGATTACATCGAATAGATCTCCACAAGAGAGGGGGAGAACTTTGTATTGAGATACAAAAAGAGAGAAGAAGCCATCTAGCTAATAACTATGGACCCGAAGGTCTGAAGTAAACTACTCACACTTCATCGGAGAGGCTATGGTGTTGATGTAGAAGCCCTCCGTGATCGATGCCCCCTCCGGCGGAGCTCCGAAAAAGGCCCCAAAATGGGATCTCATGGATACAGAAAGTTACGGTAGTGGAATTAGGGTTTTTGCTCCATATCTGGTAGTTTGGGGTACGTAGGTATATATAGGAGGAAGGAGTACATCGGTGGAACAACATGGGCCCCACGAGGGTGGAGGGCGCGTCTGGGGGGGTAGGCGCGCCCCCTACCTCGTGCCTTCCTGGTAGCTTTCTTGACGTAGGGTCCAAGTCCTCTGGATCACGTTCGTTCTGAAAATCACGTTCCTGAAGGTTTCATTCCGTTTGGACTCCGTTTGATATTCTTTTTCTGCGAAACTCTGAAATAGGCAAAAATAACAATTCTGGGTTGGGCCTCCGGTTAATAGGTTAGTCCCAAAAATAATATAAAAGTGTATAGTAAAGCCCAATAATGTCCAAAACAAGATATAATATATCATGGAACAATAAAAAATTATAGATACGTTGGAGACGTATCAAGCATCCCCAAGTTTAATTCCTGCTCGTCCTCGAGTAGGTAAATGATAAAAAAAGAAATTTTGATGTGGAATGCTACTTGGCATAATTTCAACGTAATTCTCTTAATTGCGGTATGAATATTCAGATCCGAAAGATTCAAGACAAAAGTTCAATATTGACATAGAAATAATAATACTTCAAGCACACTAACTAAGCAATTATGTCTCTTCAAAATAACATGGCCAAAGAAAGTTATCCCTACAAAATCATATTGTCTGGATATGCTCCATCTTCACCACACAGAGTATTTAAATCATGCACAACCCTGATGACAAGCCAAGCAATTGTTTCATACTTTTGATGTTCTCAAACTTTTTTCAATCTTCACGCAATACATGAGCATGAGCAATGGACATAGCACTATATATGGAATAGAATGGTGGTTGTTGGGAAGACAAAAAGGGAGAAGATAGTCTCACATCAACTAGGCGTATCAACGGGTATGGAGATGCCCATTAATAGATATCAATGTGAGTGAGTAGGGATTGCCATGCAACGGATGCACTAGAGATATAAGTATATGAAAGCTAAACAAAAAGAACTAAGTGGGTGTGCATCCAACTCACTTGCTAACGAAGACCTAGGGCATTTTGAGGAAGCCCATCATTGGAATATACAAGCCAAGTCTATAATGAAAGGTTCCCACTAGTATATGAGAGTGATATCATAGGAGACTCTCTATCATGAAGATCATGGTGCTACTTTGAAGCACAAGTGTGGTAAATGGATAGTAGAATTGTTCCTTCTCTCTTTTTCTCTCATTTTTTTATTTGGGCCTTTTCTCTCTTTTTATGGCCTCTTGTTTTTAGTCCAGAGTCTCATCCCGACTTGTGGGGAAATCATAGTCTCCATCATCCTTTCCTCACTTGGGACAATGCTCTAAAAATGATGATCATCACACTTTTATTTACTTACAACTCAACAATTACAACTCAATACTTAGAACAAAATAGGACTCTATGTGAATGCCTCCGGTAGTGTACCAGGATATGCAATGATGTATGAGTGACATGTATGAAAGAATTATGAGCGGTGGCTTTGCCACAAATACGATGTCAACTACATGATCATGCAAGCAATATGACAATGATGGAGCGTGTCATAATAAATGGAATGGTGGAAAGTTGCATGGCAATATATCTCGGAATGGCTATGGAAATGCCATTATAGGGTGGCTGTTTTGAGGAAGGTATATGGTGGGTGTATGATACCGGCGAAAGGTGCGCGGTATTAGAGAGGCTAGCAATGATGAAAGGGTGAGAGTGCGTATAATCCATGGACTCAACATTAGTCATAAAGAACTCACATACTTATTGCAAAAATCTATTAGTTATCGAAACAAAGTATTACGCGCATGCTCCTAGGGGGATAGATTAGTAGGAAATGACCATCGCTCGTCCCGAACTGCGCCATTCATAAGGAAGACAATCAATAAAGAAATCATGCTCCGACTTCATCACATAACGGTTCACCATACATGCATGCTACGGGAATCACAAACTTGAACACAAACATTTCTCAAATTCACAACTACTCAACTAGCACGACTCTAATATCACCATCTCCATATCTCAAAACAATTATCAAGTATCAAACTTCTCATAGTATTCAACACACTCATAAGAAAAAAAATTATTAATCTTGAATGCCTAACATAATTAAAGAAAATTACCATGCTGTTTTGTATGACTCTAAAAATAATCTAAGTGAAGCATGAGAGAACAATAGTTTCTATAAAACAAATCTACCATCGTGCCCTAAAAGATATAAGTGAAGCACTAGAGCAAAAACTATATAACTCAAAAGATATAAGTGAAGCACATAGAGTATTTTAACAATTTCCGAATCATGTGTGTGTCTCTCAAAATGTGTGTACAGCAAATATGATTGTGGAAAACTAAGAAATAAAGACTCAAATAATACAAGACACTCCAAGAAAAACACATATCATGTGGTAAATAAAAATATAGCACCATGTAAAGTTACCGATGGAAGTAGACGAAAGAGGGGATGCCTTCCGGGGCATCCCCAAGCTTGGGCTTTTAGGTGTCCTTAGATTATCTTGGTGTGCCATGGGTATCCACAAGATTAGTCTATTGCCACTCCTTGTTCCGTAATCCATCAAATCTTTCACCCAAAACTTGAAAACTTCACAACACAAAACTTAAAGTAGAAAATCTCGTGAGCTCCGTTAGCGAAAGAAAACAAAACACCACTTCAAGGTACTGTAATGAACTCATTATTTATTTATATTGGTGTTAAACCTACTGTATTCCAACTTCTCTATGGTTTATAAACTATTTTACTAGCCATAGATTCATCAAAATAAGCAAACAACACACGAAAAACAGAATCTGTCAAAAACAGAACAGTATGAAGTAATCTATAGCTAACGCAAGTTCTGGAACCCCAAAAATTCTAAAATAAATTGCTGGACGTGAGGAATTTATCTATTAATCATCTGAAAAAATAATTAACTAAATAGTACTTTCCAAATAAAAATGGCAGCAATTCTCGTGAGCGCTAAAGTTTCTGTATTTTATAGTAAGATTAAAAAGACTATCCCCAAGTCTTCCCAACGGTTCTACTTGGCACAAACACTAATTAAACCCAAAAAATGCAATCAAAACAGAGGCTATATAAATTATTTATTACTAAACAGGAGCAAAAAGAAAAGAATAAAAATAAAATTGGGTTGCCTCCCAACAAGCGCTATCGTTTAACGCCCCTAGCTAGGCAGAAAAGCAAGGATAGATCTAGGTATTGCCATCTTTGGTAGGCAATCCATAAGTGGATCTCATAATAGATTCATATGGTAAATTAATTTTCTTTCTAGGGAAGTGTTCCATGCCTTTCCTGAACAGAAATTGGAATCTAATATTCCCATCCTTCATGTCAATAATTGCACCAATCGTTCAAAGGAAAGGTCTACCAAGAATAATAGGACATGAAGGATTGCAATCTATGTCAAGAACAATAAAATTGTAACATCCGAAATTTTCAATTTGGAATGTTATACACTAGATAATCATTGCATATCATATTTATTGCATTTTGGTTGATCCTAGAAATTTTACGCAACTCAAGGACCCACGGAGAGAGTTGGGGATTTCGTTATTTTCATATTTGAGTTGTCTCAAATTTTGAAAATAGGATCATTTGATTTTATTTATTTTATCTTCAATTATTTCTATTACAAAAATTATGAGAGAGGGAATAAAATGACTTTCCCAAAATAAAGAAATATTGAGGATTTGATAAAAAAATCAAATAAGATTTATTTTGGTTTTATTTGCTATTTTATTTGAATTTAGGAAAAATGCGTGTTTTTAAAAATTGCATTTAGGCCCCAAATAAATGTTCATCCTGTGCGGTTTGATTTTAGAAGCCGGGGAAAATTTATTTCGGTATTTTTGGAGTCCGTTTAGTAGTCCTTTTGTTTTTTTCTGAGCGTAACTATTTAAAAAAAACTGAACCGACCTATGGGCCGTGCTAGGCCCGGACTCCTCCAGGCCTCAGCCTTTATAAGCCATCGTCTCGTCCCGGGCCGAAACCCTAGCCACCGC
>NC_057797.1:747716765-747724962 GCF_018294505.1 Triticum aestivum
CCCCGCCGGACTTCGCCGCCGCCGACGCCGCCGCCTCGCCGGAGCCGCCGCCGCCCGTCTCGCCGCCCGAACCGCCGAGGTTGACCCACTGCCGGTTTTCCCGAAAAAACTGTTCGGTTTTCGCCGGTTTTCGTTCGGTTTTTTTAGTTTCCGTTTTTTTTCTTTAGATTGGTTTTTTCCGGTTTAGGTTAATTAGCGAGCGTTCGCTCGTTCGTTCGTTTTAACAAACGCATTCTTTGTTTAGATCCAGTTAATGAACGTTCGTTCATTAAACTGTTCGTTGTTTTTCTTTTCTCGAATTAAATCCACGATTTTCTGATCGCGATTTCTGATCCGATTTTCGTGTTAGTTTAACCTTTCGCTCGTTTATCAGAATCAGGCGATTCAAGCGCCTGGAGTTTCGTCTCGAAACCCTGTTTCTATTTAGCCAACTTAAATAAGTTTTTTCCACTGTAAAAAATTGCCTTAGATCCAGAATAGTAAACGAAGCCTGTTTTTTTTGCCGTTTGTCTTCTGTTGCTTCGTTCGATTTGATTCTTTTTGCGAACCGGAGTTCTTAAGTTGAACTTTCTGGTTAGATCTCTTATTTGAGTTTTACTTGTGCATTAGCTGAGTACTTATTGTATGCTTGTTTGTTTGCAATAGAGTACCCGGTGTGCGCCGCTTGCTACTTCGAATCGCTAGGTTTCCCGGATCATCAGCAAGGCAAGTAACACTTTGATCATGTTTTCCCTCTACCCAGTTTTATTGCATTAGATCAATCCTTACACATTGCATGATTAGGATAATATTAAATTGTGGGTTTGGGAAGTAGTTGAGGTAGTACCTATTACCTGTTATTATCAAACCTTTGGGAGTTACTTCTACGTTTGCTTATTATGCCATGCTATGCTAGTAGACGTGGATTGGGTGAGTGTATCCATGACATAAGTGAGATTGTTAATTAATGGTTTATCTAAGGTGGCAACTTAAATACACATCTGGGTGGATTGAGGCACCTGGGTATTCCAGTGGTTGCTTGTTTTTCTTTATGGACCGCCACCCAGGCTCAAAGGGATCATGACATTATTCATGCTAGAAACTTCCGTGTGCAGCCACAAGCTATTATGGGCTCTAGCATAGTTGACTAAGTTGTGCGAACTCTTGCAGTTGTAGACTAGCAGATGTAGGGGATGTAGGTTGGTACGGTCTACCCGTTTGTAAGGTGCTAGCGCTTCTAAAAGACTATGTCTCAGTCATCCGTTTCTCAAACACCATGTAGTGCGAGAAAACCAACGGAGGAGATCAAGTCTTGTGGGGAAAAGTGTGCAAACCTCTGCAGAGTGTATAAACTAATCATGGTTAGCCGTGTCCCCGGTTATGGACATCTTGAGTATCTAGTACCTGGATTATCATGTGAATCTCAACATGTTACTCTAAAATTTAATTTGTTGGGTTTTGTTTAATGATGATGCTTAATTGGGATTGAGAATGCTGTCAACCATTCTCAATGTTTAACAACTACCATGATAGTGAAATAAAATCTATTCCTTTGCAGTAGGGAAAAATTGGCTTTACGCAAAACTGTAACCATAGAGCTTTCTACCAGCCAAATATGCATATAGTATAGCTGTTTCATTCCATTACTCTCTATGTGTTACTTTGCCAGCATATTCCATGTGCTGACCCGTTTCGGGCTGCAACGTTAATGTTGCAGACTTTTCAGACGACGATTAAGGAGTTTTTAGGTCATGGTTCTATACTCATTGATGCCGTTGGAGTTGATGGACTCACTTATCTTCCAAGCCTTCCGCTGTTATTGTTATTAGATGGCCTTAAGCCATATTTATTGTAATAAGTTCTCTTTTGAGACACTCAATGTAATAAGTGTGTGACTTCTACTCTGTTATAAATCCTTCAAGTACTGTGTGGTGTCAGCATTACTGATCCAGGGATGACACCTGAGCACAGAGATTGGACCGTTTGAGGTCTGGTCGCTACAAGATGGTATCAGAGCACATGCTGACTGTAGGACACAACGACTAAGCTAAAGACCTAGATCAGTATTCACTCTCTTCTCTTTTCTGACTCCTCATCTTCTCTATTCTTTTAGGATGATGGATGCAAGGAACAAGTTCACTCAACCAGATGAAGATACACCCTTTGGACGTCACTTGAAGGAAGTCACTAGATACCTAAACATAGGAGTACCAAGCTTCACCGGACCCTACAACGCCACTTTACCTGAAGAGGAATGCTGGATGATTTAAGTTCAAGTTCCAGGAAAAACGTTCATGCCAGTCACTGAGCCCATAGAGTTTTCTTTTGATGCACCAACTTGGAGTCTAGGAAAGAGCATGGCAGCTCACATCGCCATGGCACACATTGGAGAAGTCTAACGCAATGTCAGGACCCCGACTCGATGTCACATCGATCTAGCTTGTAACACCTCATATCACTTTGCGGCCTCACGCACGGTAACCCCACGGGTGTCGCCTTACCTTTGCCCGGGACCGTTTGCGCCTTTTGGCTCACGTATATGATAGTGTCGCTAGCATCCATATGATAAAGAGCCCGGGCTGACATGACTAGTCGTAAACCCAAAGTGGCACAGACTTACAGGGACATGCATCCATGACCCAGCAACGAACGTGTCGGTCATCAGCAAATGGGTCCGGGCTGTAGCACTGGGCTAGCAGGACTCCGGTAAACCGGGCTGTAGCGGGCTAACAGGACTCCGGTACTCAATGCGTGACATTTCCCCGAAGGGACAGACACAGGAACGAAGAAGGACACATGCCGGCCAGCCTAAGTGTTCCCGAGCAGTAGAAAGCTACCATGGCTCAGAGGTAACACTAGGAGACATTTCCCGGTAAGAGAGGCTACTAAGGATAAACAACTAGATAGTCAGATCCCACACATACCAAGCATTTCAAACATACACACAATATGCTCGATATGTGCAAATACAACAAGGCATCACAACATGACTCTATGACACAAGTACTTTATTTAAGGCTCAGAGAGCCATACATAACATACACAAAGGTACGGGTCACACGACCCAGCATTCAAGTCATACAGTCATACAAACCAGCAGCGGAAGTAACTTGTCTGAGTACAGACAACTAGTAAAATAAAAGAGGCTTGGAAAGCCTAGCTATACTACGAGGTCCTTCACAAGCTCAGGATCACCACCTGGGCCTTAGCCTACTCATTGATGTCAACGTCTACGTAGAACCCATCAGAAGGGGTTGCAGCGTCTTCTGTGAAAAATGTAAATTATAGCAACATGAGTACAAAGGTACTCAGCAAGACTTACATCAGATCCTACATACATGCACATTATCAAGAAGGGTTGGTGGAGTTGTTGCAGCAGGCCAGCTTTGACTCTTGGCTAGGCTAACCTACGAGACTCCAACTCGAAATGGTTTTGCGCACACGAGTCCACTACTCACCAATTCAATACACTACCGAGGATCCACCTCCGTCTTCCTACGGAAGAGCCATCCTCGGCACTCACACTTATCTTGAGGCTTTTAGTAGTTTCCATTTACTTGTCTATGAACTGTATAGGCAACCAAGTAGTCCTTTACCGCGGACGCGGCTATTCGAATAGATCATGATAACCCTGCAGGGGTGTACTTCTTCATACACGCTCTCACCACTTACCGTTGTTTACACGACATGTACTCGGCAACCTTCAAGCGGAAGCCCAACGTGGGTGTCGGCCACGACCTACCTAATCACCTAAGCCTCCAGTCCAGGTTTATCGCCTATCCAGGTTCCATCCGCAGGGAGTCCGGCCGAGGTTTCCCATACGGCCCCGAACGATGTGAACAGGGTTCCCGAGATACCTAACGGGTATTCGGTACACCCGGCCACGTACCTACCGCATCACAGCCCACCCCTACGGTCAGCGCTGTCCGCGGCCTCCAGTAGGCTACAAACACCAGAAACTACTTGCAACTCCTGGACGGAGAACTAGGGTGAATAAGAAGTCGAGAGGGTCCATTGGTTTCGGGCCCAATGCATGGTAGTAGCTGATTCTTAAATCACACATACAGATCTCAGTGCTTAAGGTCGGCTTCAATGAAACAACCCACCATGTACTCCTACATGGCCTCTCATCGATACCTTTACCAAATCGTGTTCACCACACCACTCTCATTACCGACATAATCATTTCACTCTAGCCCATCACCCAGATGAACCAGACCTGACACGACTCTAAGCATAGCAGGCTTAGCAAGGTAGGAACAACACATACATATGGCTCAATCAACTCCTACACATGCTAGTGGGTTTCATCTAGTTACTGTGGCAATGGCAGGTCATGCAGAGGAAATGGGTTCAACTACCGTAACACACAGCAGTTTGAATCGCGTTGTCTTAATGCAGTAAAAGAGAGCAGGAGCGAGAACATGGGATTGTATCGATATGATCAGATGGTTGGTTGCTTGCCTGATGGTTCGTTGCACGGATACGGTTCTTCGTTAGGGTAATCACGGTACTCCTCGGGGACAGATCCTGTCGCAAAGGACATCGATACACAAACATCACCAAACAATATGCAACAATATGATGCATGCATGAAACATGGCAATATGAGTGTGTTGGGCTAATGCAACTAAAACCAGAAGGGTTTGAACAAATTTGAATCAAGGATTCAAATTTCAAATTCAAATATGGCCTTTTAAAGTGCCTTTTCTTGTTCTGATTAAAACATCAACTTAACTTGTTTGATCATGCATGGAAATGGTACAGATGGATAGATTGGATTTTTCTGATCATTTTTCATATATAATTTGTCCAATTTGGAGTTACAGAATAAAAGTTATGAATTTTTGAAGTTTAATTAATATTCTGGAATTTCCTGATTTAATTCAACGCTGTCAGGACCCCGACTCGATGTCACATCGATCTAGCCGGTAACACTTCATATCACTTTGCGGCCTCACGCACGGTATTCCCACGGGTGTCGCCTTACCTTTGCCCGGGACCGTTTGCGCCTTTTGGCTCACGTATATGATAGTGTCGCTAGCATCCATATGATAAAGAGCCCAGGCTGACATGACTAGTTGTAAACCCAAAGTGGCACAGACTTACAGGGACAGGCATCCATGACCCAGCTTCGAACGTGTCGGTCATCAGCAAGTGGGTCCGGGCTGTAGCACTGGGCTAGCAGGACTCCGGTAAACCGGGCTGTAGCGGGCTAACAGGACTCCGGTACTCAAAGCGTGACATTTCCCCGAAGGGACAGACACAGGAACGAAGAAGGACACATGCCGGCCAGCCTAAGTGTTCCAGAGCAGTAGCAAGCTACCATGGCTCAGGGGTAACACTAGGAGACATTTCTCGGTAAGAGAGGCTACTAAAGATAAACAACTAGGTAGTCAGATCCCACACATACCAAGCATTTCAATCATACACACAATATGCTCGATATGTGCAAATACAACGAAGCATCACAACATGACTCTACGACACAAGTACTTTATTTAAGGCTCAGGGAGCCATACATAACATACACAAAGGTACGGGTCTCACGACCCAACATACAAGTCATACAGTCATACAAACCAGCAGTGGAAGTACATTGTCTGAGTACAAACAACTAGTAAAATAAAAGAGGCTTGGAAAGCCTAGCTATACCACGTGGACCTTCACAAGCTCAGGGTCACCACCTGGGTCTTTAGCCTACTCGTTGATGTCAATGTCTACATAGAACCCATCAGAAGGGGTTGCAGCGTCTTCTGTAAAATGTAAATTATAGCAACATGAGTACAAAGGTACTCAGCAAGACTTACATCAGATCCTACATACATGCATATTATCAAGAAGGGTTGGTGGAGTTATTGCAGCAAGCCAGCTTTGACTCTTGGCTAGACTATCCTACGATACTTCAACTTGAAATGGTTTTGCGCACACGAGTCCACTACTCACCAATTCAATACACTACCGAGGATCCGCCTCCGTCTTCCTACGGAAGAGCCATCCTCGGCACTCACACTTATCTTGAGGCTTTTAGTAGTTTCCATTTACTTGTCTATGAACTGTATAGGCAACCAAGTAGTCCTTTACCGCGGACGCGGCTATTCGAATAGATCATGATAACCCTGCAGGGGTGTACTTCTTCATACATGCTCTCACCACTTACCGTCGTTTACACGACATGTACTCGGCAACCTTCAAGCGGAAGCCCAACGTGGGTGTCGGCCACGACCTACCTAATCACCTAAGCCTCCAGTCCAGGTTTATCGCCTATCCAGGTTCCATCCGTAGGGAGTCCGGCCGAGGTTTCCCATACGGCCCCGAACGATGTGAACAGGGTTCCCGAGATACCTAACGGGTATTCGGTACACCCGGCCACGTACCTACCGCATCACAGCCCACCCCTACGGTCAGCGCTGTCCACGGCCTCCAGTAGGCTACAAACACCAGAAACTACTTGCAACTCCTGGACGGAGAACTAGGGTGAATAAGAAGCCGAGAGGGTCCATTGGTTTTGGGCCCAATGCATGGTAGTAGCTGATTCTTAAATCACACATACAGATCTCAGTGCTTAAGGTCGGCTTCAATGAAACAACCCACCATGTACTCCTACATGGCCTCTCATCAATACCTTTACCAAATCGTGTTCACCACACCACTCTTATTACCGACATAATCATTTCACTCTAGCCCATCACCCAGATGAACCAGACCTGACACGACTCTAAGCATAGCAGGCATAGCAAGGTAGGAACAACACATACATATGGCTCAATCAACTCCTACACATGCTAGTGGGTTTCATCTAGTTACTGTGGCAATGACAGGTCATGCAGAGGAAGTGGGTTCAACTACCGTAGCACACAGCAGTTTGAAACGCGTTGTCTTAATGCAGTAAAAGAGAGCAGGAGCGAGAACATGGGATTTTATCGATATGATCAAATGGTTGGTTGCTTGCCTGATGGTTCGATGCACTGATATGGTTCTTCGTTAGGGTAATCACGATACTCCTCGGAGGCAGATCCTGCCGCAAAGAACACCGATACACAACCATCACCAAACAATGTGCAACAATATGATGCATGCATGAAACATAGCAATATGAGTGTGTTGGGCTAATGCAACTAAGACCAGAAGGGCTTGTACCAATTTGGATCAAAGATTCAAATTTCAAACTCAATTATGGTCCTTTAAAGTGTTTTTCCTTGTTCTGCGTTAAACATCAAGTTAACTTGTTTAGTCATGCATGAAAATAGTACAGATGGATAGATTGGATTTTTTTGATCATTTTTCATATATAATTTGTCTGATTTGGAGTTACAGAATAAAAGTTATGAATTTTTGAAGTTTAAATTATATTCTGGAATTTCCTATATTAGAATAATTCCAGAAAATCAATTATTGCGTCAGCCTGACGTCAGTGTGACATCAGCAGGTCAACGGAACACGTCCGGGTCAAACCTGACAGTGGGTCCCGCATGTCAGGGTGATTAAATTAATTAAAGTTTAATTAAAACTAAACCTGTTTAATTAATAGGGTTGGGCCCCACCTGTCATTGACTCAGGGGAGTCAACCAGGGCCCACCCGTGGTCAAACCCGGGTCGGCTGCACCGGCGTTTAGCCGCCGGCGAGCCCGACGCGGCGGCGGAAGTGGTTTTGGCTGTTTCGGCCACCAAATGGGTCGCGGAGACCACCGGAGTGGAGCTGAGGACGAGCCGCAGCTCTTGGTGGAGTCCGTTGGGGTCGGGGTGGCCGGAGTTGGCGCCGGCGACGACTTTGGCAGCCACCGGGGTACGGCCGAAGACGAACTTGACGCTAGAGGGGTCGGTGAGGCTCGGGGAGTTGCTAGCTAGGTGCTAAGTGACACAGTGAGCATGATGGACACCGTGGAGTGGTCGGAGGGTAACCGGGAGGACGTCGGCGACGAGCTCCACAGCGGTGGGTGCGGTTGAGCTCCGGGAGGTTGCTACACGGCTCGGGAGCAAGAACGGAAGGGAGGGGGAGATGGCTAAGCTCACAGTGAGTGCGACGAAGCCCTTGGTGTGGCCGGAGATGGACCGGAGCGACGACGACGTTGAAGGGGATCTCCGGCGACGGCGGTTCGGGCGAGGTCGTTGCGGTGGACTCGGGCGTTGCGAGCGCTCGGGGCTCGGCTTGCTCGATGGAGTGGACAGCGGCGGAGCTCCTGGACACGATGAGAGGACGCACGGGTGGCGGGGAGCA